>NW_022589743.1:16759864-16987863 GCF_004348235.1 Phoca vitulina | reverse complement strand
GGTGTTGAGTTTGATGAGTTCTTTATAGATTTTGGATACTAGCCCTTTATCTGATATGTCATTTGCAAATATCTTCTCCCATTCTGTCAGTTGTCTTTTGGTTTTGTTGACTGTTTCCTTTGCTTTGCAAAAGCTTTTGATCTTGATGAAGTCCCAATAGTTCATTTTTGCCCTTGCTTCCCTTGCCTTTGGCGATGTTTCTAGGAAGAAGTTGCTCTGGCTGAGGTCGAAGAGGTTGCTGCCTGTGTTCTCCTTTAGGATTTTGATGGACTCCTGTCTCACATTGAGGTCTTTCAACCATAAGCCCTACCTCCTTCTAAGGGCTGTACTGGGCACTGGAGGGGATAGAAGAATGAAGACGAATAAGACTCCTTTCCTGCTCTCAGGGAACTTCCTGTGAGGGGGTAGACACCCATACAGAAACCTCGTCCCCGGGGGGCAGTTGTATCCAGCCGTCAGAAACACAGAAACACTGTCACAAGTACATGACGTTAGCTGTGGGTGCTGTGAAGACCAAAATCCAATCCTATTTGTTTTAGAGAAGGGCGACATTTTCCCAAATTTTTATTAAGGAAGAAAACAAACACAGAGACTCTTAGTGGTGTCCGATCAAAAGGCCAAGGCAGCAGACATACTCTGAGCATGCCCCTGGGAATACACTCGCCACGCGTGTAACTCTGACGTCGAGGAAATTTAGACCCATGCTATCATTAAGGCACCCATTCTTAGTGACTGTCACAGCTTCCTATATTCTATCTCCTGTTGTCCCCTTAGGTATATAAGTTCTTGCCAGAGCAGGTGTCCTGTTGGGGGGCTGGGAAGATGGGGTCACCATAATGATAATGGGTAGTCCAGCACTCCCACTGTCTTGGTTGGGAGCACCTAGCACAGTCCAACATAACCGACCACTTACCTGTCTCTCCGTGGGTCTACGTTGGATGCTCCTGGAAGGCTGGGCCTGAGTCTTTTATCACTGGCGACTCTGTGTCCAGGGCCTGGGACGCAGCAGCTGCTTTCCAAATCGAGAAACAGCAAAATAACCGAAAGCCCATTGCATTTTGCGTTGGTGAGTGGCTGAGTAAGGGGGAAAGGTAAGGAGGCAGACAGGAAGGAGGCAAGGACTAAAGACAACGGGAGAGGAACAGATCCCTCCCACCTGGGAGAAATTGCTCCTTTGAGGAGGTGGGAGTTGTGTCAGTTTATCATGATGATAATAAAGCCTGACTTACTCTGGCAGGTTCCCAAACCTCTGCCTTTCTCCTCCGCCCCAATGCCTCCCCCAGTTAATGATTAACATGATCATGATAGCAACGCTGTTCTGTGTGGATCCAGAGCAGTCAGCACCGCTGGAGAGAAAAAGGCATTTAGAGACACCTGCAGCTCTCCAACCACACTCGAAGCCCGGGGTTCTGGGAGATTTACATGCAAGGGGGACGGGGCAGGGAGCTAGAATCCTAGCCCCAAAGCTGCACTGTGCCTTCCGTGACACTAAGCAAGTCCCACCCAGCCCCTCCTTCCTGAGCCTTAGGTTCCCCATCTGTTGAATGGACAGTTGACGGGTAATCGGTGGGCATCAAACTCGGCTCCCTACAGCGGCGAGGGTTCCAGAAAGATGGCTGGAAAGGAGAGACAGAGGCAGGGGGAGAACTGGCCCTGTGACACCACTGTGGTCAGAACAGCGCAGCTTTTATCTATATATAGACCAGGAATTCTGCATAAACTTTCCCTTTAAAGAAAGGGTTTTGAGGTTAAAAATAAACTGAGAGTTACTGGATTGGACGTCCTCTGAGATTTCTTTCAGCTTTGACATTCTACTTCCCATCCTTGAAACTATTTCTTGAGTGCCTCCTGCAAGGTAGGAGCTGTCCTGGCTAGTAGGGAACGGACTGGAGAGCAAGACCGTGCCCTGCACCCCAGGACCTCCATCTCGGGGTGTGGAAGATGCAGCCGTGCACGGTGTCCCCCCTAAATGTGAGTACTTAGCGGCAGGAGCCTGCAGCTCCCGAGGGCCCTCACTCAACCCCCGGGCAAGATGGAATCCAAACTGTTTCTGGGAAACAATACGCAAGAGCTACGCCTCCAAGAGTGGTGTCAGACACGCGAAGAGGCCAAACTCAGGGACCCAAATGTGGAAATGCCCTGATCCCCCCAGCCCCCAGGATCCAGCTCCACAGGCATAAGGACCTAAGGAAATCAGGTGCCCACAACCACACAGGTGCTTTACCCGAGCTCTTTGTTAAGTAAGTCTTCCTGATCCTAAAACCTGAGCATTCTTATCCCCCTTATACAGGTGAGAAAACTGAGAGCCAGAACGGTGGAATGACTTGCTCAAGTTCCAGCAGCTGAGTCTGCCTCCTTATCGACCCTGTTTTCTCCCTCTCAAGTCAAGACCTTCTACAGCCTTTATTAAAAGTCATCTGCTCTCTCCTTGGCTCTGCTGTGGAGTGTAAAGAGAAGGGCCATTGGTCCAGGGTGGGGCCAGAGCATCCCCAAAGGCTCTACATCCCCCTGAGCCCAGCAAGGGGACAGCAGCAGAAATCAGAAAGGGGACCTTTGAAATGAGGTGAAACGGAGTCCCAGGCAGGCCCGTTTCCCTGCTGCCTCCTCTTTCCAACACCCACCTTGGAGGTATGGAGCCTTCCATCCAGACAGGAGGTGTGCGGTCATCCTCAGGCATCCGTGGCCGCGCAGAATCCCCCCAACGGGACCACTTCCCAGAACATGCCTCTCTTCCTGTGCCGGCCCCCAGCAATGGTTCAGCAACAAAACCAAGCTGACGTGAGTTCTAACTCTGGTTCCTCCACCTACTAGCAGTTGACCATGAGTCAATGATTTATTCCTCTCGGAGTCTCGGCTGCTTCTTCTGGAGAGTCGAAACCGTGATACAGTAGGGTCATTCCATTTGTTTGTTTTTTTTAGGATTAGTGTGGGATATTTTTAATTTAATTTAATTTTTATTTTATTCTAAGTTATCCGTGCTCCTAGTTAAACCTCAAATCATTATATGAGACTTTTATGAAAAACAGCAACTCCCTGTCCCATTTCCACCTCCATTTCTCACTTCCCTAAGGAAAACACTTTCAACCTTTTTAACAGCTTTATTGAGGTATAATCCACATACCACACGGTTCGCCCTTTTAAAGCGTACAGTTCAATGGCTTTTAGTGTATTCACAGAGGGTGCATCCATCACCACCATTCATGTTAGAACATTTTTATTACCTCCCCCCAAAAATCCCCACACCCCTTAGTCACCAACTCTGCCTCCCCAGCCCCAGCCCTAGGCAGCCAGTAATCTACCTTTGGTCCCTAGGGATTTGCCTGCTCTAGACATCTCATGTGATGGAATCATACAATACGTGGTCCTTTGCGACCGGCTCCTTTGCTTTAGCATCATGTTATTAAGGTTCACCCATGTTGTAGCTGGTGTCAGTCCTTCACACGCTTTTTGCCTAATAATTTCCCATTATGTGGCTCTTCCATGTTCTATTTACCCCTTTGTCCCACGATGAACATTTCAGTGGTTTTTCCTTCCAGCTGCCGTGAATAAGGCAGGATGAACATACGTATACACATTTGCGCGTGGATGTTTTTGCATTTCTCTTGGGTGCCCACCTAAGAGGGGAAGTGCTGGGTCATTTGGTAACTCTCTGTGTAAACCATTGAGGACCCCCCAGACTATTTCCTTAAATCAGCGGCACTGTACAGGCACCTGGGTGGCTCCGTCGGTGAAGGGTCTGACTCTTGATCTCAGCTCAGGTCTTGCTTGATCTCAGGGTGGTGAGTTTAAGCCCTGAGTCAGACTCCGTGCTGGCTGGGCGTGGAGCCTACTTAAATAAATGAATAATAAAGTCACTGCCCCACTTTACAACCCCACCAGCAATGTCTGAGGCCCGGGGTTGTTCTTATAAGGTTGGTCTGAGATGATGTTTATGCCTAGCAAGTAGTGGGAAAAGAAGAGTAGCTTCCCTTTTCCCTTTCTTTATTAATATATCAGTGTCCCAATGCCTCCAAATTTTCCAAAAGCCACCCCACTGGCCTTGTTCTGAATCCAAGGCAGAGTTTCTCTTTCCAATTTATACCCCATTTGTGCAGCGATGGTTCCTCAAATGGAACCCGCCCCATGTGGCCAGGGGCATTCTGGGAGCCCCTCATAGCACCACACTCTCTTGTCCTCCTAACGTGGTTGGAAGGGCCAGCTCTTGGCTAAGCCACCCTTCGAGACTGCGGTTCCTACTCCCAGGCTCCTGTGTAGCTGCACTGGCCAGGTGTACTTAGAAGCCCACATCCAAGTCAGGAATCTGCGGGTGCTTGGCACTGGGTGACAACTCAGACCATGTGTGTCCTGCCCAACACCCAGTATCTGCAGATAAGTGCAGTAAACAGGGCCTGTCGAGGCACAGGATTCCAGCCTTGACTACCTCGGGCTCCCTCCAAGGAGGCTGTAACGCTGTCCAAGATAAAAGGACATGCAAGGTGCCAAAGAACTCTGGAATGGGGAGTTCATCCAAGACAGCATTTCCTGACTTTGGACCTCTACACCCTTAGCAGGATGCCCACCACAGCCCACCCCAAGTCTCTCAGAATACCTTGTTTGTAGTAGCCAGGCTTCTTCATGGTTGAAAGTGACGAAGACCCAACCCAAGGGAGCTGGAGCTAAGAGGGGATTCTATTTAGTGGAGAAGCCTGGATGGGATCGGGGGCATTTTAAATGAAATCACCAGGTCAGGGGCGCGTGGGTGGCTCGGATGGTTGAATGTCTAATGAATGTCTGCCTTTGGCTCAGGTCATGGTCCCAGGGTCCTGGATCGAGCCCTGCGTCAGGCTCCCTGCTCTGCGGGAAGCCTGCTTCTCCCTCTCCAGCTCCCCCTGCTTGTGTTCTCTCTCTGGCTGTCTCTCTCTCTCTCTGCCAAATAAATAAGATCTTTAAAAAAAAAAAAAAGAAATCACCAGGTCAGCATTCTCTCCCTTATGTGTCCGTCTGTCTGCAGCCTTCTCCTGGACACAGGCTTCTCCGTGGGGTGGGGCAGGTGGGACAGAGGGGTGGGGATAGGAGCCATGTCTCAGATATTTCTAGGCTTAAATATATCCAGTTTAGTAATCTCAGAAGACAGGAAAAGAGCCTTGTCCCCTACGGTCTGTATATAAAATTCCAGGGGTGGATTCTGATAGGTCTGGCTTAGGCCACATGCCCTGTAGTATAGCGTGTGCCCACCCTGAGGTTTAAATGGGGTCACAACTCTGGGATTGGCAGTCCCACCAACACTACATGGAGTGGAGGAAGGGACTTTCTCCAAAGGAAAGATCCCCCAAGAAGGGGCTCTTGAAAAGACAAACACAGCAGTGCTCCATTGCATTTTTTTTTTTTTTTCCAGAAAGGGAGAGGGGAAGGGCAGAGGGAGAGAGAGAATCTTAAGCAGGCTCCACGCCCAGCACAGAACCCAACACAGGCCTCGATCTCACAACCTGAGATCATGACCTGAGCTAAAATCAAGAGTTGGACACTTAACCGACTGAGCCATCCAGGTGCCCCTCCATTACATGACTTTTCAACCTTCTCAGTAAGTATCATAGACCTCCCAGTGCCCAGCTCATGCGATGTTTAGTCTCAATCTCATAATAACCCCTTCCTTGTATTAAATGCCCAGGGCCTGCCAAGCACCTCCCATGGACTTTCTCTAATCTACACAACTGGGTGTGAGCACTTCCATTTTACAGACAAAGAACCTGAGGCTCAGGGAGGTCAAGCCAGTTGCCTAAAGTCACACAGCTAGAAAGTGGCTGCGCTGGGATTCAAGCTCTAAATCAATATCGGATCCTCTTCTGCCTTGTTCCCTCTCCTTGGTGGAAACCCTGCAGCCAGCTGGTGTTTGCGCTCCATCGGCCTGCACAGGTGTGTTCTCTGCATTTCCTGATAATGACTGAAGGCTTTTGAAGGAGGGTCCTCTGCCTCTCTCCGTTCCCCATCATCCTTGGGCAGGCTGGCTCCCACCAGAGGAGGCTGGGACATTCATTACAAGGCTAACAAGCCTGTGCGTCTGCCACTCAGTCGCAGCACCCGAGGAAGCTTTGAAGCCTGGCGCAGAAGGGCTGTCTCCTGCCAAGCAGGAGTGGCGGGAGGGGCTCCGATGGTGTTAGGTGCGGTCCGGGCACACAGCAGTGGCCACACTCAGGTGCAGAGGTCTCATCCTGGGTGCGTCTGGCAACTGGTGACCATGACCTCGGGCTCCATGCTGTCAAAAGGAGGTAGAGACTTCAGATTCCACTTCCAAGTCCCAACAGGCAACAGAGCACATGGGCTCTGGAGCCACACGGCCCTAGTTTGAGTCCTGCCTCTCCCACTTCCCAGCTCTACAACATCGGGGAAGTTATTTAACTCTCTCTATGCCTAGGTCCTCATGTCTATAACCACTGAGGTGTTGTCATGAAGGACTAGCAGAGTAATTACTTGCAAAATGCTTTAAATGATGTTTCGTAATGGCCAGGCATTACTATTCCAGTGACCCTTGGCCGAGGGGACAAGGAGGAAAGGAGGGAAGGATGGCAACCTTTCACCCTTCGGGGAAAAATGGTTAAACTGACCTCCTCCGGGGACAGCTGTGACATCTTAGTAGCTCCCCAGCTCTGGCTACAAGATGTCTTGTGACCCTGGACTGTTCACTTCACACTGAAGAGTTCTCTTAACTGCAGAGCAAAAGTAATAACGCCTGCCCTTCTGCAGTGTGGGTAATGGCAGTGACAGCCTCACGTATGGTCAAAATGACGGTGAGCATCAGGGACGCATTGGCAGGTACACCTGGGGCGAAGCAGCGTGATCAAAGTCAGCAGGACTTTTGGGGCCTTAAGGAGGTGGGAAAGCTATACCAGGTCCTGGGCGTGGGGCTCTGTGGGAGCCACTGTCATTGACACCATCATCCCTATCATTGTCACTGTCATCCGAACACTGGCACTCAATGTCCGATTGCACACCGTAATGGGGGAGGGCTGTTTGTAGAGAGTGGCGTGAGCCCTGCCGTTGCCTGGGGATACGTTATTCTCTGCACCAATGGTTCTCAACTTGGGGGAGGGGGCTTATCTTACTCCCCCCTCCCCCAGGAACATTTGGCAATGTCTAGAGACACTTGGGTTGTCGCAACCTGGGGAGTTGTCACTTCACTAATGAGCAAAGGCCAGAGATGTTATTTAGGGTCTTAAGAAGCACAGGACAGGCCCATAACAAGGAGTTATCTGGCTCAAAAAGTCAGTAGTGTCAAGGTCGTGACCCTGCTCAACATCTACACCCTTGACATTGAATGTGTGACAAAGATGCGGCGTCACCTGGGAGCTTGTTTCTCGGGGCTACCAAATAAGAATCTGTGCTTAGAGTAATGTTTGGAAAACGTGGTCTGAAAAAAACATGAACACAGGATACATCACCAGCAAACCAAACTACTCGCCCCGTTGGCCAAATGCGGGGCATTTGGGATGGGGGCGAACAGAAGACAGATGAACTGTGGATGGTGGAAGGATGGATGGGCTGGTGGAGTTAAAATCTGGTGAACACCTAACAAAAGCCAGGCGCCATGCTGGGTACTTCATACTAGACACTTTGTCTCCTCTTTCCACAACATCCCTAGATGCATCCTAGATGCCCACATGGGCAACATCTAGAGAAACCAGGCCAAACCATGGCCTCCCTACCATATATCTGGAAGCTTTCCAGAATCTTCCTACAACTGTCTGAACTGGATTACATAAAGAATACAGTGTCATATGTACGCTTGCATGTGAAAACTTATTTGCAGTTGGCATCAGATGTTAACTTCACGTATCTCACTCACATAGAGGCACAACATTTTTATATGCATGAAGAATACAATTTTCTCTTTTGTTTTCTCTTAAAAGATCAATAAACTTCTTGTTTTGCCTTCAACAGTGGTGGTGCGAATGCTCTATAATCCACATTTATTTCCTTTTATTAGAGGATATGTCTCAGGTTAACAATAAAATTGAGTAACATTGAGTCTTTATGGTCCAAAAGCTCAATGATTACAGCACAGGGATATAGTAGGAATAATATCTACCATTTATTAAACACCTACTGTTTGCAATATGCAAATATCAGTACCTCTAACCTGCCACACCAACTTATAACTTATTTATATTTTCCAGAAGAAGAAACTAAGGCATAAACTTGGCCATGGCACTAAGTGACAGGGTCAGGATTGGACATGAGCCTTGTCTGGCTCCAAAGCCCAAGTTCCCTGCCTGCCTCATGCGACCTCATAGTCAGAGTGGCCCTTGGCTCATGCTGGCATGTCAACGGGCCCTGGCACTGGTGTTCAAAGCTCTAACTGTGTGTGACTGACCTCATTCCATCCCCGAGACCGGTTTTCCTGGGTCTCCTCCCCTCCACCAGCAGGGTCCACTTTCCCTCTAGCCCCACAGAAGTAGCCCTGGGCTTGGAAGATGTGGCACAAGGGTCTGCTAAGGATGGATGGCTGTTGACCTGGATTGGGGGTCTCCACAGCCCCCCTTCTGTAAAGTATGAGATGGTAAGTATCTCACGCTCTCCAAAATACAGGGCCTTCCATCTCATCTACTCCCCTCAGCTGTCCCAGCACCAAATCAGTTAGTGGCTGTGTCCCAATAAAACTTTATTGACCCTCCCCAAAATGGGCAGCAAGCCGGAGTTAGTCCCCAGGGCTATTGTTTGCCAACCTCTGATCAGTGTGATCTCTGGGGTTTTTTCGCACCCTGGTACTCTGTGCCTTATGTGGGAAAGTCCCAGACTAGAGGTTGAAAAATGGTGGTCTCAGCCCCATCCAGCCCACCAACGGAGTGTTTGTTTTGAAGGACATTTTAAACATATCCCCAAAGCAGAGACTACAGCAATGAAGCCACATGAACTCATCACCCAGCTTCAGCAACTATCACCACTTTGCCAATCCCGTGTCATCTGTCCCCCCACACACATTTTATTTTCTGAAGTATTTTAAGACAAATTCAGACATCACGTTATTTCACCCATAAATACTTCAGCACATCTCTCTAGCAGATAAGGACTTTTTAAAAACAGAGCCACACAAGCATCATCCCCCTAACAAAATGAAGAATAATTCCTTATTAGCCCCTATACTGCATTTGTATTTAAATTTCCCTAATTGCCTCAAAAATGTCTTTTCACAGATGGTTTGTTTGAATCGGGATCCAAATCAGGTCTACACTTTGTATTCACACAGAGCTTTTAAATTTTTGAATCGGTTGTCAAATGTGAAACTCTGGGTTTCACATCAACATCAGATTTTCAGCTTCTTTTGAAAAAAAAAAAACAACTGCAAGATTGGCGACTTGGCAGCAGTACCAAGCCACAGCATGCTCTCGGGAAGAGGACCCGCACTCCGCTTCCCCACCACCTTGCCTCCCCAGGGCAGCAGGACCCCTGGAGGCCTGCTCTAGACGGTTCAAGTCTCTCTCTCCCACCTCACACAGGAAGTCACTTGGGCCAACTTTCCCTCCATCCGCCCCCCCCCACACTGCCCCTTTGTCATTCTTTTTCCTCCTTCAAAACAAACCTCCAGAATCTGCACAGTTCCAGGAAGAATCATATGGTGGGGGCAGGGCAGAGAAGAGAGTTTCTCCAGAATCAAGATTGACCAGCCTTCAAGCCCCTTGGGTGGCTGCCTCCAGGGCCCTAGGAAAGCTCCCCTGATCCCTGAACTGCTCCCCCCACCAGCTCAGCTTATGCATGATGCTCACGGAGCACAGAGCTCACTCCCCAGGTAGGTCTACCTTGAATTCACTGTGTGACCTTGAAGAAATCATTCTCCCTTTCTGGGCCTCAGTTGCTTCTTCGACACAATGAGGAGTGGTTAGTGGAAGGGGGGAATTGGGTAAGAGAATGGTCCAAATTGAGTTCCTGGATAAGACGGGAATAATCTTGAGCTTACAACCGTGGGATCCTGTGATTCCTTTGGTCATGGTGGCCTCCCCACCCCATCACCTGGATGGCCAAGGGCGAGGGAGGGAAGAAGGGGAGAGGTGCCACCCAGGGGCTGAGCAGGAGGAGAAAAGAGTCTGCACCCTTACTTTCCCTCTCCGTCTTCTCAGGCACTGGTTCTTGATTCTCTTTCCCTCTGGGTATTGACCAGCTCTGCCTGCCCATGCCTCAAAGTGGCACATACAGAACAGCCATCAGGGCAGGAGAGATGCTGAGAAATGCTAAGCCTGCCTCTGAGCCCACGTGCATGCATGCGTGGGGGGGTGGGGGGGTCCTGTGTAGGGCAGGCGTAGGATGGCAGTGGTATACTCAGGGTCTGAAAAGTGTGCTTCAGGCAAGAGCCCATCCTGACATATTCCATTCTGCAGAGGAGTCCAGTTATGGGGAAGCCAGGTGGCAGTCACAGCCCAGGGGGGGAGTCAAACACGTAAACAAGCAATTATAATAAAACATGATAAATGCTAGACTAGAAGTCTGCATCAGGCACCTGGGGAACTCAGAGAAAATGGTCTGTTTATCCAACTATATGTGCCTTCACCCTGTTCCAAAAATGGTTTGAAGAGGCCAGCAAAGCTCAACACAGAAAAACTATGTGAAAATTAAGTAAACGGGGAAAGAAAAATGCTATTGGAAGAACAGGGTGAAAGCAAGGACAAAGCTAATACCCAAGACATCTGCTGGGAGTTCCACACCCTTGCTGGAATGGAGCTGCATGCTTGTCTCTGAGCTTCCTAGCAGTCAGTGCAAGAGGAGAAAGCCTCAACGTTGTGCAATTCACAGTGTTCCTTAAAGCACAGGAATAACTCCGGAGAGGCATAAGCAATTCTGGTGCTGGGACCTGTGAGAATTTCCTCTCCAGGTCGTTCTAAAGAAGAGCCCTGACAACCAGGTGGGGAGTATATGGGAACAATCTGTGCTATACTGTACTATATTTGCAACTTTCCGATAAATCTAAACGTATTCCAAAATTAAAGAATTATAAAAAAAAAAAAAAAAAGTGACAGGTAGAACCTAACTCTTCTCTCCACTCGGCAGTGGTGCTGTTCCTATTTGACACTCCAGGGGGCGCCACTCACATGGACACAGTTCCCGACACACGGTAGGTTCTCCATCCATGCCCGCTGAAACAATCTTGAGTGGTCCAAATGGACCATTCGGAGGGCATCTAGAAGTGATTATCTGTCATATGCAAAGGATGTGGACCCTGAAATCAGGGAATACCTAACAGATAATCCCAGGTGTTTTAGGGGTGTTTTAAGCCACATCCACAGTGGTCAATAATTTGACATTTTCATTTATGTATATTGGTTTCTATTGATGTCATGTCCCTGGGAAGTGACAAAGTCACAGGATAGAATCCCGAGTGGGAATTGCAGAACATGGCAAGATTTGGGAGAACCATCATTTTGAATAAGCAAGTGGACTTCATACTTCTTTTTTTGTTTCTTTTTCAAAATTATTGACTTTAAAGTAACACAGTAATTTTTTTTTCCAGTAAGAATATAGCTTCTCGCGGCCAGGACATTATCCAGGACATCTAACCTGAAGGCTACAGGGAAAACAAGACAATGGGAAGGAAGTGATGGAGGGCTTGGGAAAGACTGTCTGCTGAATTCTGAATTGTGTAACATTCTGACTGCCTTATTTTCGTCACTCAAAATCTTATTACATTCAAAATCTCTAGCTGATCTCCAGACCAATTCAACAAACCAAAGCCTAAATCTGGGACTCTGTTTCACAGTAACTGACAGGATTTTTAATCAGAATGTGATTCTTAGAAGGAAAATGCGATCATTTTATAAAAATGCCACGGTGTGCTGTTCAGCTCTATCTTTGTAATATGAGTAAATCTGAGCCTTTCAGCCTTCTCCCTTCACCCCAAAAAGACCCTGGGTAATGGGATGAATGAACAGAGGTCTCAATCACAACTGTGCAGTGGATACAAGGCTACAACAGCAAGCTTCCTGAGGCAGAAGGATCCAGCTCTGCCTGCAGAGATTAGGGAAGCCTTCCCAGAGGAGGTGGCTTTGGGCTGAGTCCTGAAGGATCAGTATAAGGTTGCCAGTCCCACGAGGGAGAGCGAGTGGAAGGATATCCAGGCAAATGGAAAGGCAGAAGCCAGTGCACCAGATGCCTTCCATTTGCCCCTTCAGTGCTCTCTCTCTCTCTCCACCCTGCTTGGGCCCCTGGCTGTTCTGGTTTGGACAAGGGGATGCTGAAGATGCTAGCGCATTCCCTGTCTCAGCCAGGATTGACTTCCTGCCTGAACTTCTGCTGGTATCCTCACATGATCCAGAAAGAGATCAGATCACTTCGAGGGGCTCTTTTTCAAGGGCACTAATCCCACCATAAGGGCTCCACCCCATGGCCTGATTATCTCTCAAAAGCCCCACCTCCTCATACCACCACCCTGGGGATTAGAGCTCCAGCAGATGACTCTTGGAGGACGGGGGGGGACACACAAACGTTCACTCCACATGAGCGAGTTATAAACAAAGAGCCCCATCCTGCCTGTTCACCAAAGCTCTTAATTATGCCAGCCTCCAGCTGAAAATCCCCTCCTGACCCACCGGGTCACAGCTGTCTGCCTGAGTTCCAATTGCGGGTCTGAATAGGTCATTTCTTATGTCCGGCATTTCCCCCAGAAAGGGTAGGCTTGTCCAACACAGGCAAGTCAGAATGGGGTCGGTCACAAAGCCAGAGCCTGCGGTCTCGGAGAAGCTGCTCAGAAGCTCCGGGCTTCCCCTCCTCTGCCCTCACATCCTGCTGACCTTGGTCTTGGGGCAGCTTCCCAGATACTACCAGGGAAAATTTCAAAGACCAGGATAAGAGCACTCAGACTTTGGTGCACCTCAGACCTCGGGGAGCTTTCTGACACCAGACACTGAGATAGTTAATGAGCTCCCCTGGTGACTCCCGAGACACGAGAGTTTGAGCCCACCAGACCAGGGAAATCCTGAAACGGGATAAAGGAAAGGATTTCTCTCTTTGGTGGGTATTTATTATTGTCATTGCCATTAGTAAATTACTGAAGAATTGAGTTTTGCAGCAGGTGCTTTGAACAGTCACCATAATTAGATAATAAGGACCAACGGTGATAATACCGCAGGACTCGTACCCACCATGTACTGGGTCCATTACATGCATTAGAGCCCATCCTTACACACACAAATGTGGCGTATCCATGCAGGGGAAGAGTGCTCAGCCTTAATAGTATTCAGCGTGTTGACCCATGCTACCACATCGAGGAACCTTGAAGACATTGTGCCAAGTGAAATAAGCCAGGCATAAAAGGTAAATTCTGGATGATTCCACTTATATACGGATCTTAGAGTGGTCAAATTGACAGAGACATGAGGTCGAATGGTGGATGCCAGGGGCTGGAGGCAGAGGGGGATGGAGCGTTAGTGTTGCGGGGTATGGAGTTTCCGTCTGGTAAGACGAAAAGGTTCTGGAGATGGACGGTGGTACATCCATGCACAACAGTGTGAATGTACAGTGTAGGTTCCTACACTGACCTGTATGCTTAACACAGCTAACAGGCTAGGTTTTGGGTTGTGTGTATTTTTAGCACACACATATGCGGAACACACGTGCATACCGTCAAGCTAGACTAGCGGGTGAACCATGAACTTCAGAGTCAGGCAGGTCTAGGGTGAATCCCAGCTGTCTCTGGGAAACCCGACTTGACCTCTCTGAGCTTCCACTTTCTCCTATGTGATATGGGGACAGGGGGCAAGACCTAACGTCTCAGGGAGTTTACGATGGCGGTCATTTTACTGTCCCACAACCCCATGAGGTGGGTGGGTAATATTAGCCTCATTTTGTTGAGAGGAAGTTGAGACTCAGAGAGGTTGTGTGATACGTCCAAGGTCACCCAGCTGGGGGCAGGGGGAAGTGGTAGGGTTCCAAATATAAATACAAATGTGGGTCTGGGCTCCGGGCACATAGATGCCCCCCTTTCCCCCGGAAGCACGTGCAGAATCTCACCTTGGATCCGAAGACTTGGAGGGTGCGAGCCCAGGGGCCCGATTTAGGGCCGGCCCTTCAGGTTCTGATATAAAAGGTATTGTTTTGAGGCCATTACCTAGCATTTCTCGGTTTATGGACCCCTTTTATATTTACAAGTCCTACAAATGTGCAATTGAAATAGACCAAAAATGTGTCTCTAGAATCTTACGTGCTTAGAAATCAAAGCAGGACATGTTGGTGAAGGGAGAAGTTGTTTCCAAAGCTGAAGTCTAAATTATGGGAATCAAGTCAAAATCTCGGCTCTGGGAGTAAAGTTCAAAACACAGAGAACCAGACAAGATAGCAGGTATCACTGCCAAGAGAAGGGAATGGAACTTCAGCAGGAGAAAAACAAACCCGATAGAGTTCTCCCTCTGAGAGGTGAAGGACTGAGATCTTGCCGAGGGCAGCACCACATAGAGCCATGAAGATTGCCCACAACCCCAGGGGGCGCCATTTGCATGTTCAGTAGTATGAACAGTGCCCCCTTGAGTTGTGCGGTGGGGCAGCTCTCCCTGCCCCCAGGTTAGGAGGATTCCTAAGGACATCACACGTGGTGGGGATTCAAGAAAGATCATGAACAAAGTCGTGGGAAATGTCCTGACTTTCTTAGGACTCGGAGACCAGATTTTGGAAGGTGACAGGAATACCATCAGGCTCTGTTTCTTCCATTTCGTTGCATGTCATCCTCAGCATCTCCCATTTTAATGAGAAGGAAAGATGCTCAGAGAGGTTCTGCGACCTCCCACAGTCACATAGCTAGGGAGTGGTCGAGGCAGGACTGGAACCTGGAATAGTGACCCCTCTACATCCAGCTGTCAGCTGGGAAGACTGCACCCATCTGGACATGGATTCATCGAGGCCAAACTGGGCTGAAAGAGCCATCAGGAGCAGATGCGAAGAGGAAATTAAGCCACAGAAAGTCAACTTGAGGGGTTTGGGGATAAATAGAGGGGGAAAGGGACCCAGTTCCGCTAAGCCTTGAGGACTGGGGGGACGAGGGCTGGGGGGCATTGTTGAGCATCAGTGAAAACCAGCAGCAGAGGGGAGATGCCTCATTCTGTTCCCACCTCCCAGAGTCTCTGCCCTTCCAGCTCTCACTGAGGGATAGCCAAGCTGTCCGCTGGGTCCTGTACATCATGGACATGGCTCTGCTGGGTCAGGGACGAACTGAAATGCAAAGCTCTGAATGTGAAGCAGGAAGCCTGTCTCAGGCACTTGGGTCCAGAGGTAGCCTCTGAGTTTGGCACTGCCCTGGGAGACAGGAGTCTGAGATCCAGCCCTGCCACGGCCACCTCGGGCCTGACTTGGGGCATGTACCTCCTTACTTTGAGGAGACTTACTTTCCTTACCTCCTTACAGAGCAGGGAGGTTGACTTAGATCGTATTTCTAAGTAGTTTCTATCTCTAGTAGCCATCAGTTCTAGAATTTGCCCCTGCTTCAATCAGAAGGGCTAGCGGGAAGCCTTCTCGAGGGAGGCAGCCTTGTTTTGCAGGCACTCTTGGTCTAGGTGGCTCAGCTGCATCCTGTCCTTCGCCCCTAGCCCCACACTCCCGGGCTTAGGCTAGCCAACCAACGTGGGGAGAAGGATGAGAGGAGAGCAAAAGCATCTCGCCTCCCTCGGTCCTGACACCTCCCTACCTTTCTGAATTTTTAAAAGTGCCTTTGCTCAGAATTCATCAAAGATTCATCAGGCTTGGGATTGGCCCAAGCATTTGCCTGAGGAGCCAAGTGGAGGTGGAATGGGGGAGGAAGGCAGGAGGCTGGCGGGCTGTGCGGGCATGTGGGCATCTGGAGCTACACGGGTGCTCTGCCTGCCTCTGCCCTGTGTGCTTGATGGGGGGCTGGAGACAAAGGAGTCAGGAGGTTTGATCTCAGCTCTGGGAGACCAACCCCCTCTTCAGCAGTCTGGGCCTCACTTTCCCCCAGGTGGGAGTATAGCCTGTCTGCCTTCCCCATTTAATGGGAGGTGGGGAGGGTCAAGGAGGCACACCGGGAAGCAGACTGAGCCACATCCCAACTGTCTTTAAAGTAAGGCATCGAGAGCTGGTGGGGTAGACCAGCATTCCAGACTGGGCAGATGCAGTGGCCAAGGGAGAGATCGGTGGGCCAGGTTCTTGGCTCTGGGCTTCCAAGCATCTCCTTTCCACCTCTGCCTTGTATCTTTGGCTGCTATAGGAAAGTCTGTTTGGGGAAAGAAAAAAAAAACCCCACCATTAATTTTTTAAAGTTTGCAAATCATTGACCCGTCTACCCCTTCATTTTACAGAAGAGGAAACTGAGGGCCTAAGTGGACATATGACTTGCCCAAGGCCATTCGGTCAGTTGGTCAGTGGCAGAGCTGGGACTAGAAGCCAGGGTCGTGGCTCCCAAGCCAGGAGCCCTTCTCTCTTCTCCACCCACCTCACCTTGCCAATGCCACTGTCTGGGTGTGTCCCTTGGTCCCCCAAACCAGAGGTAAACTTGCCAACAGCAGCCAGCTTGCCTGACCTCAGGAGGATGTTCCAGGGTCAGCATAAGTAGGTTGGGTAGATCTCACCCGACACCCATAATGAAATGTCCTGGATGCCTTGTAAGTGTCCCTGGCTTGAGCCTTCCTGTGGAGCACAGAGCAGTCCCTCCAGCCCCAGGGGACACTTGGACTCCAGACCTCGGAGCGCTGGGTCATCCGGGCCAGCTCTCCAGTTTGCAGAAGAGGAAACTGTAGCCCAGAGAAGTCCTGGGGTGAGTTGGCACGAGGCCTCCCAGGTGCCAGGTTAGGGCTCTCCCTGCCACATCACTGCACGTCCCCAAGGCCTCTGGCCTCCTTCAGATGTGTGACAGGGCCAGGAAGGAGGGCAGATCCTTTCTGGGGTTCCTCACCCCTCAGCATCAGGGAGGCCGGACTGGCTCTCAGCATGAGAACACCCACCAAGGACCTAGCAAGACAATAAACCGTGATAATCATGTTTTTAATAATCGCCTGGAGTTTGTTTAACATACAATCACGGCTGGCAATAAATCCAAATTAAAAGCCCAACCGGGAGGCCTAAGTTAAGCTGCCTGGTTGGAAACGGAACAGCCGAGGGAGAGGAGGGGGAGGAAGAGGAAGGGTGGGGCCCGGAGAAGGGGAGCGATCTTCCTTCAAGGCTAGGACAGCCTCAGGAGGGGCAGAGAGAAAGCAGGCAAGGCCGGGCCTGGCCTCAGCCTCCACCCAGCCCAGGCGCCTGTCTTGCTTTCTTAACTCAAAAGGATTTCTTCAGTGGTTCAGGCAGAAGTTCCCAAGCATCCGAGATAGAAGAGAGACATATTCATTCCCCTGCCTGCAGACACACAGGCTCCATAAGGCAGGGGCCCTGCTTGTCAGACTCAGGGTTGCATCCCCAGCCCCTGCATCTAATAGGTAATCAGCAAATATTTGTTGAAGAAATGAATGAATGAATGAATGTAAGCGGACTCTTCCACATCCATTTATTCATTCATTCGGGGCTTCCCCCCACTTCAAATACCTGTTGAGCACCTATAGTACCTGGGGATGCAGAGCTGAATGAGATCCCTACCTACGAGCTCACAGGCCAGTGGACAGATGATTGTAGTCTGCACGATGCGTGCACCCAAGGGGGCTTGGCCAGGCGAAGAGCGGGATTGACAGGGGCTTCCAGGAGGAGGTTTCTTGAAGTGGGGTCCTGAAGAGCAATGAAATGTGAAGGACAGGAGCTGGGGTCGGGGTCGGGGGCCATACTGACCTGAGAAGAGTGTTCCCGCAGAGGGGACAGCATGTGCGAAGGTGGGGAGGTGAGAGGGGATGGACGTGGCATGTTCAGAGAGCTAAGGAAAGCTCAGTGGGAGCAGAACTGGGGCTGGAAGGTGAGGAGGGAGGGAGAGAGGGATGGTGGGTGGATGCTGGCAGCGGCCAGGCCACAAAGTCCTCTGTGAGCATGCTAAAGAGTTTGGACTTTGTCCTGAGGGCAAAGGGAAGTTATTGAAGGGTTTTAAGCCGGGGGGGTGACATGACCAGAATTGCAGTTTGGAGAGATGGCTCTGGCTGAGGTGTGGAGAATGGATTAGAGGTGAGGGGGCCCGGGGCCAGGCGGAGCGGTGAGGAGGCTCATGGACTGGCCCAGGCGGGAGCGGGAAGACAGAAGGGCCAGCAACTCCTGGGAAGGGTCACCAAGGGCAGGCAAAGGGCCACGGCGGCGGAATGTGGGATGGAGGCAGAGGGGCGACTCTGGACATTTTGGCTGGGTGGGCAGACGGCAGTGCCTCTGAGGACAGAAGCAGGGGCACACCGGCCTGGCAGAGATGCTGGGTCTGGGGCAAAAGCCTCTTACGGAGGAAGGGGCCACTCATCCCCGTGCCTGCATTCCCTCAAGGAGGATGTCGGCCTCAAGTCCAGCCTATGCAGTGACTTGCCCTCGTGCCTCCCCCTGGAAGACACAGCTGTGAATGTCCAAGCTAGAGTGGGCCTTTGAGAAACATCTAGATCAACCCTCTCGTTTGACGGTCTTGGAAATGGAGGCCCAGGGAGGGTGGTGACTTGCTGAAGGTCACCCTGTGAGCAGGTGGCCGAGCTGGGAACAGAGTCCAGGGGTCCTGACTCAAAGCAGAGACATTGTACAGTGATTGTTCGTGTTACTGTGCAACTTCCTGACCCTCCCGGAGCCTCAGTTTCCCCAACTGTAAAAAGAGAACCAGAGGGTCTGGAAGTGTGGATTGAAGAGGAACACACATGTGAAAGGCTTTTTGAACTGGAAAGCACTGCAGATAGATAACGGCTTCCTAGTTTCATCCTTACTCCTTTAACGGGTATTTGGCCCGTGCCTGCTCCATTCCAAATAAGCCTCTGTGCACCATGGGGCACGTAGACATGACTAACACAGGGGCCTCAGTGGGAACCGCCCCCTCTCTCCCGGCTCTGGGCACTGGCGGCTGGTGCATTTCAGCATGTGGGTCCTTCCT
This sequence comes from Phoca vitulina, assembly GCF_004348235.1. Classification (NCBI taxonomy): domain Eukaryota; kingdom Metazoa; phylum Chordata; class Mammalia; order Carnivora; family Phocidae; genus Phoca; species Phoca vitulina. Next base: position 16,968,935 of record NW_022589743.1, on the reverse strand, counting down.
GCCAGGACCCCCTTGCTGCCTCAAGCCTTACCCACACTCCCTCCAGGACCCTGAGATCTCCCCCAGCCTATCATCCCAGGGAAGGGCTGCTGGAAGGCCACCAATACTCATTCAACAATTCTGTGTCATATGCCAGGCACCGTGCTAAGGGCCGGGCTATCTGCCCTCAGAGAATTTATAGTCTGATAGGCCTGAGGTGCATCGGGGTCCCATCTGCAAACAGATAATATTTCTCATCACACAGGATAAAAAGCCCAAACCTTCCCTTGTCTCAGGGCCCTTTTGGCCACACTGACCACATGTGCCAGGACCACTCTTCACTCCTACCTCTTCAGCCACACACACCCCACCTTTTCTTCAAACAGACCAGGAACAGTCCCACCACCAGGTCTTTGCCCTTCCATACCCTTTGCCTGGAACGCTCCTTCCCAAATCCCCACGTGGGTCCCTCCCTCCCTTCGTTCAAGTGTCTGCACAAATGTCCCCTCCCCAGAGAGGGCTTCCCTGATCACCCACGTTAAAAGAACAATCCCTGGGGCACCTGGGTGGCTCAGTCGGTTGAGCATCTGCCTTTGGCTCAGGTCATGATCCTGGGGTCCTGGGATGGAGCCCCCGTGTGGGGTTCCCTACTCAGCAGGGAGTCTGCTTCTCCCTCTCCCTCTGCCCCTCCTCCCAGCTTGTTGCCTCCTCTCTCTCTCTCAAATAAATAAATAAAATCTTTTAAAAAAAGAACAATCCCTGATCCCTCCCCATCCTCCTACCCTGCCTTATGTTTCTCAAAGCTCTTACTGTGACCTTCCTTTTAAATTATTTACATTAGATTTTTATTTGTTTATTATTTGTTTCTCCCAATGGAACATAAGCCACATGAGGTTAGAGACTTGGTTTTGTTCACTGCTCCATCTCAGTGCCTGGAACCGAGCTCCATAAATATCGATTGAATAAATGAATGAATGAATGAATGAATGAATGAAATCAGTCCTTGCGGCCCTTGTACCACAAGAGAAGCATCTACTGCATTTCCCTGTTTCTAAAAGGCACGTCTCAAAAACATTTGCACATTACTGAAATGCAGATATGTACATTTAAAGCAGGTTTCTTTTCTCCCTAAAGCTATTATTAAATCGATGGTGCATCTCACAATTGATGGCATCTTACAATTGAGGAAATGCACAAGAACCCAGAGAAGCAGGGATTCATCCTCCCCAAGGAGACTTGGTAGAAACATCCCCAAGCAGAGCATATTTAGCAGAGCTTTAAGGAATGAGTGAGCATTTTCCACAATGAGATTGTAGAAAGGGCACTCCAGGCAGGGGAAACAGCACATGCAAAGGCCCGGAGGCCTGGAACAGTGCTCCCTCTGGCATCCTAGGGCCAGTCCTCTGCCCACCCAGGATGGCCTTCTGGCCTCAGACAGATTGATTTCTCTCCTGCTCTGGAAGGGAAGAGCTAGCCTTCCCCAGGTGGGAGAAGCCAGGGGTCCAGGCTGCCTCCCTCCTAATGACACCATGTGCCAGGCACATCATATCCATGTCTTCTCTCCTTGTGAGGGAAGTCACACTGTTATCCCCATTTCACAGATGAGGAAATGGAGGCTGCCATTCCAGCACCTGCTAATGCCTGGTCTATAAGGGACACTTCATAAACATTTCATTTCCCCATAAACATGAATTGAGCACCAACTGTATGCAAGACCCTCTACCAGGTCCTACTCCTAAATCAGCTCTACACATGTCAGGCCCATGCTGGTCCCCTGACATAGAGTCCTTCACCCCCTGAAGAACACAAATGCTTCATGATGCTGCTCAGATGCCACTTCTGTGACCTCCCCCAAGCGGGACCTGTCACCCCCTCCTCTGCTTCCCTCCCCTCTGCAGGGCCCTCTGCACAGCACGAGAGATTTGCCTCTCAGTGTGCCCTTCTTCCAGGGCAGAGACTAGCCCTAGCACACTGTCTGGCACACAGGAGATCTTCAAAACACTGGCTAAATGTGTGAACGGATGAACCACCAAGCGATCCAAAAGAAAAAAAAAGTTACCGCCCTGATGGAGAGCAGAATCAAAGGTGGGAAACCTGCAGAGCTAAACTGTAAGTCAAGGAAGGTCAGCTTCCGCCTCATTCAGCCGAGACCTGGGGTGCTGAGCAAGGAGGGAGGCGGCTCCCTCCAACCAGGGCAGAAGGACGGGGAGTCCTTATGGAGGAGGTAGCCATGCAGGGCTTTGAATGGGAGCAAGAAGCACTTTCATAAGAAAAGAAGAGGGTAGGGGCAGGCTGGCAGGCTCATCCAGATAGCAGCCACCCTTGGGGAAGCAGGGGGCTGGGGGGCTCATTTAACAAGTGGAGCCGGCATTCCATAGCCCTTCACCAGCAGAACAGAAGTAATCTTTTGGTTTGCAGTTAATTTGTTCTTTTAATGGATCCATCTTGTTATCAGCTATTAAAATGGGCTTTCGTCATTAGCTGCCGGAGTCCAGGCGGTCAGCTAGCTTTCCAGCCCCTCTGCCTTAACAAGGAGCAAATGCGCTGGCGCATATGTGTTCAGGCACTGGGGGGTGCGGCGGGGGGGGGGAAGCTGTCAAAGTGCCAATACACACTAGCTCGGGGGCATCTGAACCCTGCGCACATGCACAGTGCAACTTACACAGGATATTTTGGACACAGAATATCGTGACTCCCACCAATGTCCACACATATGGATGGAAAAGACTCAGTGATTCCTATAGGCATTAAAAGGCAAAGCTGAAAAGGGCCCTAAGGACCATTGAGCTTAGAGCCCTTCTTTTGATAAGTGAAGGAAAAAGCCCAGAGAAGAAAAGCAACTTTCCTGAGGCTGCACAGCATCTGGATGCCAGAGCCAGGCCTGGAACCCAGGTCTCCAGGTGCCCAGTTTTAGTGGTCTCTTAAAATACGAGCTGCTAAGCCTAGCCCAGGTCCCTCAGAGCTGGGGTTCCCAACACTCCCCTAGGACTCCCCTTGTTCTTTTTCCACTCTGCCAACCTGTTGCCAAAACATAAACCTAATTACAGCTTCACAGCTCATCTCCCAGAAGTTACAATAGTTATACTCTCTGGCATGTGTGCAGCACTTTACAGTTTACAAACTGCGTACCTCATTAACTCTCCATCTCAAAGGTAGGCAAAGCTGGTATTATTTTAATCCCCATTTTCCAGATAAGGAAGCCAAGGCTCAGAGACGGTAAGGGATTTGTCCAAGCTTGCAGCTTGGAAGGATAAGGCCAGGACTCAAAGCCAGGCCTTCCAAATCCAAATCCCAGCGCCCCCCTCCTCAGGGCTGCCCTGATTGCTGTGTACAGAAAACAAGGTTTCTCCTCCTAAAGCTGCACTCAGAAACCATGTGGGAACACACATGGGACCATCATCCCAACACATGCGCCCGAACAAATGAGCAAGGCTGGAATGTGTTTGCAGACAGACGGCCTCCCCCCCTGTTCACATAGTCCTCCCCACAGCCAAGGCTAGCCCAAAGCTGCCGACACTCCCGGGCACTTAATAAGCAAAAACATCAAGTCACTCAATCAATAAGCTCAGCTGTTGACAACAATCGAGAGCTGAGCGCTCCTAAGAGCTAATAATGCTTTGAGCTATAAACATGGCCATTAGCTGGGCTTCCGCCCTGCCACCCGGGCTCTGCTGCTGTGGGCAGGGGCACCCGCGCCTACAGCCAGAGGCCATGGCATTTCGAGGTTGGCTGAATGCACTCAGCCTGCCCAGATTGGGCTGCTGCGGCAACCCCCCCACCCCGACTTCCTCAGGTACTCCCGAGGGGCCCCAGCTGGATCCCACCAGAACACGTGGAAACTCCATGTCACCTCCAGGACTCCTAACTTTGAAACCCATGCTGTCTCACAACCACACAGTGTGACCCTTGGAGAGCCGCCAGCAGAAGATGTTACACACCCAACCTTCAAGAAAACCCCATTCAAAGAGGATGTTAGGCCCCGAGCTGAACCACTTACTAGCTGTGGGACCTCAGGCAAGTTACTTAACCTCTCTGTGTCTCAGCTGTCTCATCTGTCAACTGGGAATAACCACCACCTCCCAATGTAATTGTGAGGCTTAAATGTGTTCACTGTGGCTAGCAGAGTGCCCAGCGCATGAAAGATGCCTGACAATCGAGGCAGGAAGAAAGTGACCCATGGGAGTCGCCTGCAAGGGTGGGAGAAGACAGCTTGATTGGAAGTTGGGGAGGGATGTGAGCCAAACACATGCCTTGATGTCAAATATGGTCAGGCCGCAAGCAGGGGGTCTGCCTGTTTTGAGCTGTTTCCTCCAGATGATGTCTGACCTTAAAAATCCTAATCAGCCAGGGCAGGTGGGGGAGGTGAGGGATTAGCAGACCTGGGTGGCATGGGAAGACAGGACCCTGCCAGGATGCCAGCCCTGGATTAAGGAGGGCATTACGGCCCTATTACGGATCCTAAGTCTGTGTACAGGATTACACCAGCCTCCCCTTTTAAATGAATACCAGCCCTTGCAGGGAATTGCAACATCTGAGGGTTGCCCTTAATTAGTTGTTGTTCCAGCAGATAGAGTCAGGGGGCATGTATTCCCCCAACTTCCCAGAGGAAAATAATATGACTTCTTAGTAAGTAGGATGATTTGAAAGTGGTGTCAAAACAAAAACCATTTTTCCCCCTCTTGAAATCTCTCAGCATTTCTGACTTTCCAGTGGCTTCTCCTATCTGTCTGCCTCTGTGTGTGTGTGTGTGTGTGTGTGTGTGTTCCTGTCTCTGTGTCCTTTTCTGTCTCTCCCTCTTTGTCTCCCTTTATCTCTTTCCCTCTCTTTTGTCTCTCAGTCTTTGTGTGCATGTACATGCATATGCAATCTTTCTTCTCCTACTACTGACTCGTTCAGAATCCCTGAAAACTTTTACATAAGAGTTCCCACCGCTGTCCCAAGATTGAGGGGTAAAGTGCCTTGGCGATGGGATGGTTCAGAACCATGGACAGAGTTCTACCTTGGCCAGGCTAGGATCTCCGAGCTCTGAGGATGCAGGTGCTGCCCACAGGCTCCCCGTCCTGGTGAACAGGGTGGGAGGAGGCTGAGCAGTATGGAAAGAAGTTTCTAGAACCAGAGAGGGTGGAAAAGGAGGAGCCTGAAGCTACGGGCATGGGCAGGGCTGAGAGCAGAGTGAGGGTGAAGGGCAGGCACATGAAAGGAGGTGGGAGTGAATGTCAAGGCTAAGGGTTATGAGTTCAGGTGTACGTGAGCATGAGAGTGAGGTCAACAGAAATGGGATGTCCATGCGCGTGTAAGAGTATGTCTGTTCATTTGAGTGGATGTGGTGGCAGGTATGAGAGATGTGCAAACGAGATCAACACAGGGCTAGAGCTGGGCTGCTCTCAGGCTTCCAGCTCCCCTTCTCATTGCTCCTGGGAAGCAGCAGGGATGTGGGCTAAGCCCCAGGGAGGGCAGAGGGCAGAGTGGCAGGAGAGCTAAGCTCCCACTTGGGGCTCTGCTTGCAGAGGGCAGGCAGAGAAGGGAAGCAGGCCATTCCACCAGGCTGGCGAGTAAATATTTAGAGGGCTGTTTCCACATGTATAAAAACTCAGCCCGTCTGCCAGGCAGTGTTTGCAGAGGCTGGGAGGGGAACACTGGAGCTAGGCCAGCCAGGAAGCCTGTTCAAACCCCTCTCACTCACAGCTTCCCCAACCCACGTAGCACCGGCCTTCTGGCTCTCGGAGACACACACAGGGCCCTCAGCCCACTGGCACACATGCTAATACACTCAGCACCCTGCATATAGGACATAATTAGCCACACACACACACACGCACATGCAGAGCCTATTGGTTCTCACACAGACGCACATGTGAACACACACTCATGGCACCCAGATACACACCACATACTCACATCCAGAGCGCATGGCCAACTCTCTCTCTCTCACGCACGCACACACACACACACACACCCAATGCTCTATCACATACACAACCAGACCACATAACTCACATATCATCACAAATACATACAGCCCACACAGTAACACCTACACACACTCCATTCACAAGGCATCACACCCACAAATGTACGTGTGACTTAAACACAGAGAGACCAATAATCATATATTAAACTGTATCACAGGTGGACCAACACCTACACAGAACATACGCATGATCTGTCCCAGGGACACACACACAAATACATGCGCACACACACACACATGCCTTTAACACTCATGGACTCAACACAGCTTGCACATCATTACAAATACAGTTTACCTATCAGAGGCCCTAAACCCATCCAGCGGCATCACACGCTGTCTTGCACAAGCAACCCGCCACCCCCTGGGGGCCTTTACACAGTATGTGTAAAGCTTCTGGGGTAGTGGTTAACAGACTCCCTTGGAGTCAGGCCGTCTGGGTTGGAACCCAGTTCTATTTACCAGCTGATGTTGGAGGGGGCGAGTGAAAATTAATCGAGGTCGTGAACTTAGAAATGGTACCAAGCACATGGGGGAACATGCAATACACTCTGTAATTATCACAGGGCTTACGCACACTTCCTACCCCCATTTCATAAGTAAGGAAGCTGAGGCCCAGAGGGCAGAAGTGACTTATCCAAGGTCATAAGAACGATGGTGGTTGGGTGGAGGGGGATGATGATGACCATGACACAAAAGCAGATGCTTATTTTGCACTTATGAGAGCCAGCTACTGCTGAATTTTCATTATATGTTATCTCATTTTATTTTCATAACAACCATAGGAAAGAGGATCTGTCATTAGCTCCAGTTCACGGTTAAGGAAAAATGAGGCACAAAGAGATAGAGTAAGGCAAAGCAGTAGGCAGCTCCAGAGTCCCTGCAGAGTCCCTGCCAGCTCAGCCTGCTTACCCCCGCAGCCACCCTCAACGTGAACTCCAGGCCCTTTGAATGGTACTGGGTTTTCCCCTTTGACTCCTACTCTCCATATCTGCAGGAGATTTTCTCACTGGCTATCAAGACCTCCTCTCTGGTTTGCATTCTTTCCTAGGAACCTAGGCTTTCCTCTTGGTCCACGGTATGGGAAACCCAAGGGGAATGGAGCCAAGAATCTGAATTCTACTTCCTGGTCTGTCAACTCAAATAGTCCATATCCTTCCAGAAAGTCACACTAGAAAGGAATGCTTCACAGGACTAGGCACGCTTGCCACAGAGGCTGGATCCACCCCAGGAGTGGTGGCCTGGCTAAGTTCCTTACTCCCTCTGGCTTCCAGTCAGCCCATCTGGGAAATGGGAATGGCTGTGTCTCCTTCAGAGAGATTGGGCATACACATGAGCATGAGCAGTCTTGGTAAGCTCCGGAGCTATCTACAGACATCGATGGCAGCATCCGAGAGCTGGGAAGCTCCCAGAAATCCTGGCTCTCAGATTCTGCACTCAGGGCAGCATCAGGATCCAAATCTAACGCTGGTGGGAAGATCCACATATCCCGCAGTCCTTCTGAAGAAGTGCTCAGGGAACGATGGCCCGGGGCCCGCAGGGGCAGAGCTTTGAAGCCTACCTGCCTCTTTACAGCAATGAGGAAAAAGTACGTCTGGGTCAGAATTGGCTACACCACACCACAAGTAACCCTCGAATCTCAGTGTCTGAAAGCCACGTTATTCCTCGCTCACACTGATATCCATCACTAGTCAACAGGGGACTCTGATTCCAGGCATCACTGGGCCCCAGACTGATGGAGCAGCTAACATCTTTCTTGTCGCCAGTCATCTACCATGGAGGGTCTCACTTTGACAATTGTGCTTGGCCTGGAAGTGAGAGGTGTCAATTCTGCTCACAAGTCGGGAGTCAGAACTAACACAGAGCCCCACTCGAGGTGACCAGGCAGTGCAATCCTACTACGTAGGAAGGGGGGGTGGAGCAGCTGGTAGTAACTATGTAGCAATGCTAATGATGACTCCAAAGAGGAGAGCCAGGACACCAGGTGCACTCTGTCCCAAGGCCACAGCTCCTGGGGTGGATCCAGCCTCTGTGACAAGCGTGCCCAGTTCTGTGAAATGTTCCTTCTTGGTGTGACTTTCCAGAAGGATCTGGACTATGGAGTCCCAGAGGCCTAAATTTGAGCACTTGGTCTGCAACTTCCTGCTGTGTGACTATGGGAGAGTCATAGCCTCTCTGAGCCTGTTTCCTCATCTATAAAGTAGCAAGCTCCCTGCCAGAAAGGATGTCATAGAGATAGCACTTCTATTGTGCCTGCCACCAGACCTGGCACATAGGGGGCACTACAGACACGGTGGCTGTTTCTCCCAAGGGCTAAGGCACTAAAGAGACCTGTCCTCCACCCTGGTCCCAGCCTCCGAGCCTGGCCTTGCCCTCCCCAGTCTATTTCCCCCTGGCTACCCACTGCTGTCACTGGATTTTTGCAGTCCCATCATGCCTTGTAGTGAGGCTGACCCATCCCTCACTGGTAGGGCCCACCCAGGGAAGGAGAGAGGGGGATGCTGGCTCCCCGGTAGAAACTGAGCCAACAAAAATCTCAGTGGCTTGTCTGCATGCTCATTAATGAGGAAAATTGTCATCCACTGCAACCTAGGGACTGGGGGGAGGGACATAGCTGTTCCGAGCAGCCGAGATCCCCTCATCCAGAGCACCTCCCTCCTCCACAAAATGTAGCTGGCTGCTTCTGGCCCCAGAAGGACTGGTGGGCAGCCCCCAGCTCAGGTAGCTGGAGAAAGGGGGAAGTCTGTCCTCCTCCAGCCCATCCTTGCTCAGCTGCCTTATCTCCTTTCTCTATTCTTTCTCCCTGAGCACGTGCATGTACACCATTGCTCCAGCTACCACCCATAAATGTGCAGCTCCCACATCTCTCCCCAGTCCAGACCTGCTCCCCAGCTCCAGACCCAAATGCCCCTTTCATCCTGGGCACCTTCATGTCCAAATCCTCAGACAGCCCAAATTCAGCCTGCCAGACCCCACTCACCTTCTGTTCCCAGCCCACCCCAACCTGATCTTCCTCCCACATTCCCACTGTCAGTGCAGGAACTTCTGAAGCCATTCATTTGTCCAACACAACTTCAATGCTGCCTGCATGCCAGGCCCTGTGCCAGCAGCTGGGGATGCTGAGATGAAAGCCCTGGTCCCAGCCCTTGGCAAGTTCTCAGTCTAACAGGGAAGATGGAGACCCAGCACCGCTGGGCAACTGCAGGGGCCTATGGGGCAGAGGAGAGAGTGCTCAACCTTGCAGGCGAGGCAGGGGGTGGGTCAGGAAAACCTCCCAGAGGAGGCAGTCTGAGGGCTGAGTGTCCTGGGCACAGCTGGGAGGGGGCATTCCAGGCAAAGGGCACAGCGTGTGCAAAACAGTTAAACAGCATGATGTGTTCCGAGAACACAGTCCTCTGTGGCCAACACATACGGTGGGAAACCAGGAGAAAGGAATGAGTGGGGGAAACAAGAGTGCAAAGCAAGCAGGGAATACATATCCGTGTTGCTTTGCTGGGTCCTTCCCTCTGCCGCTGGGGGTGTTTCTGCTGGGACACCTGGGAGCTGGAGACTGCTGGCCATCCCCTAGCAGAGCCCAGGTCCAACCAAGCCTCTTGCCTGGAGCGTGTGCATCCTCCTAGCTTCATGCCCCCCTCTCCGCTTGTGCTCGCTCTCCAGGACACCTCCTTTTCCTGGACTCTCCTGCAGCCTTGGGTTACCTGCCCTGGAGGGAGGCCCATCCCAGGTCCAGCCAGCTGAGACCCAGAGGGGGCCCTGCGGCTGCCCCTGCAGTGAGGGCTCTGCAGAGAGGAGGCTAGCATGGGCAGGGGTGAGGTGGGAAAGGCCCCGTCACCTCCAGGTCTAGCGCTACAGCAGTTCCCAGGGGGCCTTGATGGAAACACTTGGGTTCCATTCTGAGTGCAATGGGAAGTCATAGAAAGGTCCTAAAGGGGGGGACATGATAATGCTGGATTTGTGAATTAAACAGATGATAGATAGATGCAAGCGATGACCCCGCCGAGTGCTTGGCCATGTAGGGCCTGCTGGACTGCTCGGCAGGGAGGCAGCCCTGGCCCGTCTTCCCATAAAGCAGGGGCTTTGGGGCATGGAGCAGAGTGATGGGAGCTAGTTGCCAAAGAAGAGCATTCCTCACACTGGTAGGAGGTAGAGCTCATCCCTCCCCGCCTCTCCAAGTACATAAGGGGCAAGAGTCTTGCTCAAGATCACTGTGTGAGTTGGTGCCCACGCTGAACTTGAGTCCAGTGTTGCAGAGGCTCTGTAGCTGTAAGTTGACATGGGAGCCTGGCAAGAGGGACGAAGCCATCCGCAACTCTGTGTACGAGAGTGGGGAGCCCCCACAGGCCCCCACCCCAGCTCCCGTATGGACGCAGCCTACACCTCGAGCCCCACTGCCACCACATCCCATTTTTCGGGACTTCCAGTGACATGACCAGAGATAGCTGAGTCAGCAACCTCCCAGCCATGGGGGCCCAGGCTACAGGGAGGTAGAAAGCTGTGAGAGGAGTCCCAACACCCCTCCTGGTGTCCGGACGGAAGAATTCCGAAGCAGCAACCCCACACACGCAGAGACATGCAGACCCGGAAGCAGGGGGAGTTGCGGACACAGCCGCAGACCTTCCGAGGTGAGCCGCACCGGCTGCCCCTTCTTCAGGCACCTCTCGCTCTGAAATCGGGCAGGGGCACAGCACAGAGAGCACCACACAGAGCAGTGGCTGCTTCATCGGGCTTTTCCTCCTGGGCTCTGGCTTCTTGATCTCCTCTGACGGGTTCTCAGCCCCGATGCTGCTTCCTGTCTCTGTCTCTATTCCCATATCTTCCTGGATCTTAATGAGTCTTCCAGCTACGTCTCCCTAGGTCTCTCTGGCTCTCTGTATTGGTCTATGTGTGTATACGTCTCCACGTCACTGTCCTTTTCTATCTCTTTCTCTTTTTCTAGGACTTTTTCTGTGGCACCATCACAGACTAACAGGTAGAGAGAGGCTTTAGACTTCATCAGACCCCAAATGTACTTGTGGAAATGAGGGAATTGGGGCCCAACAAGGGGAAGGGGCCTGCCCCTGGGTATACACCTAAGCTTGTACTACTGTGGCTAAAGCCTCTCTTGTTTTATCAAAGCCAGAGTCTTCATTGCCAATTCATGCTGATGCCGAGTAGGAGCAGGATGTGCAGGAGAGAGAGGGCAATGGTGACCTTACAGCAGCAAGGTGGAGTAAGAAGAGCTTTGGGCCAGTGGACAAGAACTCAGTTTTAGTAACAGCTGGTCCATGAACATAGACCTTGCTCATGTCACTTACAGCCTCAGTTTCCTCTGCTAAGAAATGGAGATAATCAGAGCAACCCTGCCTGCTTCACAAGCCTCTGATTAATTTCTCATTAGAACAAGGATATGGAAGTGCTCTAGAATAAATTGTAAGGCATTGGGCAGTAATGGAAGGCAGGACAAGGGCAATGGTTGACGATCGGTGATAATGATAACCCTGGTGATGGTGGTGATGGTCATGGTCATGGTGATGATGGTGGTGGTGATGGTGCTGGTAGTGATGGTGGTGGTGGTGATGGTGCTGGTAGTGATGGTGGTGGTGGTGATGGTAATGGCAGTGATCATGGTGATGGTGGTGGTAGTGATGGTGGTGGTGGTGATGGTGATGGTGGTGGTGATGGTGATGGTGGTGGTGGTAGAATGATGGTGACAATGGTGATGGTGGTGATGGTCATGGTGATGGTGATGATGGTGCTGGTGATGGTGCTGGTAGTGATGGTGGTGGTGGTGATGGTGGTGATCATGGTGATGGTGATGATGGCAGTGGTAATGATGGTGGCAGTGGTGATGGTGATGATAGTGGTGGTGATGATGATGATGGTTATAAATGGTGGTGATGGCGATGGTGGTGATGATGGTAGTAGAATGATGGCAACAATGGTGATGGTGGTGATGGTGGTGGTTGTAAATGATGGTAGTGGTGGGGATGACAGTGATGATGGTGATAGTGATGATGTCAGTGATGGTGGTGGTGGTGGTAGTGATGATGTTGATGGTGGTGATGGTGTTGGTAGAATGATGGTGACAATGGTGATGGTGGTGGTTGTAAATGATGGTAGTGGTAGGGATGACAGCGATGATGGTGATAGTGATGATGTCAGTGATGGTGATGGTGGTGGTGGTGATGATGTTGATGGTGATGGCGATGGAGGCGATGGCGTTGGTAGAATGATGGGGACAATGGTGATGGTGGTTATGAGAGCTGTGATGAAGGTGACCACTGTGATCTGTGATGGTGACCGTGGTGATCATGTTCACAGTAACACAATGTAATGCCCTGGATCCAGCCTTCTGAGACTGAGATGTAAAACAATGGGTATGCTTCGGAGACAGCAGCCCCCCTCCACCTCACACCCAGGGACTTCTCTCCACCCTCTGCAAGCCCAGGCCTACAATCCCAACTTCCCCTTCAAATTACCCCAAACTGCAGATCCAAACTCCAGACCTTCAGCTTTCCCATCTCCTCCAGCCCCTCCTTTGCAGATGCCACTCTATCCCGAGCCCAAGTGTCCCCTCTCTCTCTGTAGCCTCAGCAACCCTTCCCTGGCCACCTCCGCAGCCAGTTCTTTCCCTGGACTCATGGCTAAACCCAGGCAAGGAGCATGAACGCACTCACCATGGCTCTTTATACCCAGGAACAGCTCACGTTTCCCCTGTCTTGGCCTCCTTCCATCCGCACTGCCCTGCAGTCGGCTTTCTAAGACGGGAGGCAGGATGGACAGGGCTGCTTGCTTCCTACCCAAGGCTCTTCCTCAACTCCTGGGACAGGACCACCGTGGGATGTAAGAGGGCTGCTCATGGGGTGGCCCCAAGCCCAGCCTTCTGCTTGTTTCTGCCACATGGGAGTGACCACTTAGTCTCTGGAGACTACGAAAGAGTTTCCTGCCATTGCGGATGAGGGTCAGTGGCTTCTAAACTCTGTTGCCACTCTGCCGATCCTCGGCAGGCTGGAGCCAGAGGGGTGGGGGAGGCTGTAGGATGAGCCGTGTCCTGTCCGTGTCCTGGGACAACCACGCCCTCTTCCAGGGCCCTCCTCTTAGCACAGGGAGGACTCAGGACCCAAACCAGGAAGGACTGAGAGCAGAAGGGAGACAGAGAGCTGTCAGCCAGAAGTGAAGGCTGAGGTTTGGAGCTCCAGCATTCTCATCCAGTAATGCTTCCCATTATGTCACCGTCTCTCCTGGTGCCTCAGTTTCCCCTCTGCAGGAGGCATAGCCACTGACAGATGCAGAGGCGCACTGGTGGCCCTCACAGCAGAGTGGACAGGGGCTGGCAGACTCCCACCACCCTGGCCTCCCCAGGGTCACTCACAGGCTGCCCACCCCTCCTCCCCCTGTGCCGCGGCGACGCTTCTGACAGGCACCACCAGGAAATCAATCACCTCGGCAGAGCCAGGCCCCGGCCCCTGACATTCCAATTAAACACTTCACTCTGACCTTGGTTGCATCATCTCGGCTTGGAATAACGTCATCTATCTTCCCCAGACGGACGGAGCCTGCAGGCCAGGCGGGGGGACCAGCAGCCCCCATGCCCGGAGCCGGCCTCATCACCACAGGGACACATTTCAATCAAGAGGACTGCAGCACTCTGAGGAAGAGAAGCCGTCAGCCTTCTCAGGGACAAGCATCCATCTCTCTGGGAGGAGAAAAACAGTCCTGGGCCCCACCAAGGGGAGCCCCATGTTTATGCCTCTGCTCTTCCCATTAATTGGGCTGTAACCGGCCAGCCAGGAACTCTGGAATCCCAAGGAAGTGGCAAGCAAGGGGAAAGGGAAAAGGTCTGAGGGACTTGGTTTGAGGAGGGTGGGGCCCCTGGTGGGGGAGCCCTTGCCTGATGGGGCAACTCCAGCCCTTCCCTGAGGCAGCCCTCAATCTGGGAGACCCCTGCCCCGAGGCCTCTTCCAGGCTGACAGGAGATAGTCTTGTTTGGGGGAAGTGCCAGGCTGAGTGGGGAGCCCTGCCCTTGGGAACCCTCTTCCTGGTCAGGGAGACATCACCTTCCCTTGTGGAAAGCCCTGTCTGAGAGACACAGGCCCTGCCAAGGGGATGCCCCAGGCCTAAAGGGGAACATAGCTCCTTCCTGGTGGCGGAGACAAAGCACCTGCCTTGGGAAACTCCACCTGAATGGCAGACATGGTCTCTGCCACATCCTGAGTGCCCCCCTGTACCCCACCCCGTGTGGGCCCTGGAGAGGAAGAGCTCCTCAATTCAGGGCTTCCTAAAGGAACGCTTCTCATCTTTGGCATTAGGAAGACTTGCCTGTGTTCGAATTCCAACTCTGTGCTTTCCTTCCTGTGTGTCCTTGAACCAGTGACTCAGCCTCTCTGAGCCTCTTTTCTTTACCTGGAAAATGGGACCTGCTTTGAGGAGCAAGCGGTGAGGCTGTCTGGCACAGGGAGACCCTCAGTGGTGGGGAGCAGCCTCTGGGTCAGGCCAACTCACAGGATGGGGCAGAGAGGCAGCCCAGCCAGCTCAGGGATCCTGGCTCTCGAGGGAAAAGGGAGGCCAGGTCCCACAAGGCAGTAACCAAGTCAGCAGTGGGACCAGAAGCAGAGCCCCAACATGCCACAGCCTTCCTTGGGTCACTCAAAGATGGCAGGAGGCCAGAGGCCCAGGGGCCATCCTGAAGATGACCTAGGGGCCCGGACTATGTGGGGGCAGGGAGACAGGCCAACCTCCCAAAGCAATTCCAGATTTAAGAATTCTACTCTATTACCCCAGAAGCAATAGAAGAGTTCTTTGGACATCCCCCCTCCCACCTCCAAAGAACTGCTTCTGATCTCACACTGCTTCCTTTGGGGTTATTTTTAGCTTGTTTTCCCGGTAATGATTCTTTTGGGTGGATTTCAGGGTTGTAGCTGCGTGTTCTCTGGGAGACGGGAGCGGTATCCATACAAGAAAAAAAAAAGAGCGTTGTTATTCATAGTAATTTGACTGGATTTGTAAAGTTATTATTAAGCATTTGTCACCACAAAAGTCACTTTGATTTGGCTTTTCCTTGGAGCTGTTCTCCCTGCCCAATTTTACTTCCTTATCTCACATAGGAGGCCTAGAGAGTTTAGAGGGCCCATCAAGAACACACAGGGAAAAATGGAGACCACTCTTCTCAGAAAGAGAAGGGAGAAGGCAAGCCCTCTGGGGCTTACATCCCAGAGGAGAAACATGGTGTGGATAGTAATGATAGCAAATACACGATTTACCATGAGCCAGTCACTGCTCCAAAGTGCTTTGTAACACTGCAAGGTAGGTACTATCAATAGCCTCATTTTAGATATGGGGAACTGGGCACAGAGAGGTTCAGTAAGTTGCCCAAGGTCACAGAGCTAGTAGACAGCAGAGCTAGGATTTGATCTCAAGCAGTCTGGCTCCAGGGATTAGGTTCCGAACCACCCACTAGACGGCCCCTGGTAGCTGCCCGTGAGGATCTGAAAGACCAGTGGTGAGCTGGAAACAAGGATGCCCTCACTTAGCCCAAGGAGGGGGGTCTCCAAGGGAAGAAAACACTGCAGTCACCCTAGACTCTCTTCGAGTGTCCCCTGCTGATGGATTTTGATGGTAAGCACGAGAAGTCCTGGGGAGATCAGCCTCAGAGGACATTTATCATCCATGTGCTCTGAGCAGGTGAAAAGAACACAAGTGTTAGAGGTAGACAGACTTGAATCGAACCCCAGCTCCTCCGCTTTCTAAGCTGTGCAACTGTGAGCAAGTTACTTTGCTTCTCTGGGCTTCGGCTTCCTCATCACCCAATGGGGAGGATATTTATGCACCACTCAGCATCACAGTGAAGTTTCAAAGAGGTGATGGATAGGAAGTACCTGAGCCATTGCCCCTCTGCCCTTCATGTATTCATTCATTCGTTTGTTCACGAAACATTTATCGAACATTTAATGCATATATGGAACTGTGCTCGGTGTTGTGGGAGACTTAACAATGACTAAGATATCATCTTTGTCCTTAAGGATTTTATAAGTGAATAGGGGAAGCTAAGAGATCAGGGGAATCCTAACTACAAGGCAGACAGTGACTGAGTCCATCTGGAGTGAGGAATAAGGCTTTGCAGAAAAGGCTCCATGAGGCAATGGGGAAGGAGGAACAATCCAAGCAGAGAGAAGAGCAGGCCAAGGGCCCCAAGGCAGAGAAGTATACAGCTCACGTTAGAGGGAGAGTGGCTAGAAGGTGAGGAGCAGGTGTGTGCCAAGCACTAAACGCAAACCTGGGAAATTCGGAATTAATCCTGCAGGCAGTGGGGCACGGGGAGCTGGCCTCCTGGCAAGAATGAGACCTAAGGAAGCTGAGAATCAGATTTGGGGGTGGGGTGGGAAACTAAACCAAGGGTTCCCCTCCCACGGGCACAGGAAGGAGAACCTCAGTTTGGATCCCAACTCTGAATGAGCTCCTGTGCGAAGTCAGGCGCTTTGCCCACGGCACTGGGTCTCCTGTCCCCACTTGTAACATGCACGGACCTCCCAGGTGACCCGGAACGGCCACACAGGCCTAAGGGGTCAGGGCTTCCTTGCCAGTCCTCAGCACACTTGGCTCCCCCTCTCAGCTTCCCCAGCAGCCCAGCCTGGCATTCTCCACCCAAAGCAGGAGTCCCGGGCATGGCCAAGCCCAGGAGCCTGGCAGAGCTGGCTCGATACCTCTTTGGCATCACGGCGGTTTGGGAGGGTCTGCGGAGGAGCTGGGCCCCTGGCTCTTCCTCTTCTACCTACACCTGGTAGCCAAGTTGGCTAACAAAAGAGAAGTTGAGTGAGTTGTAGGAAAACCAAGAGTTTACTGCCATTTAGCTGCTGGGCCGTGGCAAAGACAGTGTGCTTGCTCACTCTGTGTTTCTCTCTCTCTCTCTCTCTCTCTCTCTGGTTCTGGCTCTCTGTTTCTCTGCTTCACATTTGATCAGAGCTTTGCCCTGGAATTAAGTGAAGCCATGTGGGGGGTGGGGAGGAAAAGATGGTAGAGCAGAGCCCAGCCCACATGGCCGGAGTCCAAATCCTCCCTTGGCCAGGAGCCCAGGGGTGGTCCCAGCTTACTGTCAGTGTGTGCCCAGGGGAGGAAGGGAAGGGGGACAGCTAGAGGTAAGGCCGGCAGAGGGTGGGGGTTGCAAGAGTGTGCTGCCTGACGAGGAACCAATGGTGGAGTGCTCTCGGGAAATGAAACTAGAAAGACTGTAAACAGATGGTTCGGGGGGCAAACTCATTTTGAAGAGAGTTGGGGGGATGTGCATGCATGTGGGACTGTGCACAGGCATGCACCGTTAAGATGCTTTATAAGCATCTCAGTGTCTTTGCTCGTGTACGTGTGAAGTTGTGTGTAACTGAATATAACGTGAGAGTGTGTGTCATCACAGGCATATAGCTTTGTGTGCCGGCTTGCCCCTCCAGCCTCCCTCTCCTGCGCCACTCCAGCTCTCCATGCCCCAGCCCTGTTGTTTCCCGATCACACCCTATCCGCCCCCCCTACTCCTCCAGCTCCAGGCCCTTAGGAAAGCTGCACCCTCCTCCTGCAGCAGCCTCTTCTCCTGTTTCTCACCCCCCACACACACACTTTCTTAGCATAGCCTAGCTTGTCTTTCTTCAGAGCAGCTCAAAGCTCACCTCCTTCAGGAAGCCCTCCCATTTCCTGTAATACTCAAGACCTAGGCTGAGCTAGATGCCCTTCGTTCCAGCCCCCACAGCACCTGTGCCTCCCTCTCTGGAAGCACCCCAGCTACCCTGCCTCATAATCCCTATGTCTGCCCACTTACCTCTTCCAACAATGGTGAGCTCTCTGAGGGCAGAGACCATTTTATTCAACTAGCTTAGCTCCAGACACATAGTAGGTGGTCAATAATTCCTTTATTCAATAGCCACTAACGGAACACCCAACAGATGCCACTCCAGGGGCATACAACAGGGACAACGGATATGTGGTGCCTGCCCTCCTGGGTCTCCCCCTTAGAGAGAACAGAAGACACATCGACACAATGCCATGCATGCTTAGATTTGGGAAACAAGGCCCTCTGAGGGGCACAGAATAGGGATGGGTATGGGCAGCGTCGGGGAAGGCTTCGGAGGGGAACAGGTGTCTCAGGTGAGATGGAATGAGTGAATGAGTATGTAAATGCAGTTACAAAACGAATCCAAGGTCTGAGCTGAACTGAATCAGGGCTGAACCCCCAAAATAGTGACCTGGGGAGCTTCATTCCCTCCATCAAAGAGAAGCTTGGCTCCCAAGGCCACAGCAGGACTGAGACAGGTGGTTAAACTTTGGGGATGGCCACACCGTGGGGCAGGGAGCCGGGCCTATCCTTACACGAGGTTATCTTCCTATCTGTCAATAACTGGCTGTGTGACTTTGGGCCAGTCACTAGCCCTCTCTGGACCTTGGGTTTCTTATCTATAGAATAGGAAGGGAGTGGATTCTGATCATAATCCTCATGATGACAACATGACCCCATTGCTGGCGGGGATTAACTGTATAGTAAAGACTGGCTGCTCAGGACACAGAGAGAAACTGAGCAGAGGGTAGTGCAGTCAGGATTTGGACCCTGGCTGATTCCTTACCTTTTTCTCATGAGGCCATGTATCCATATCACATTGAATCTGGGAAGGCTTCATATTGGAGGCCCCTGAGCGGACACATTAAGATGGGCAGGATTTTAACTGGTGAAGAAGAGCGGTAAGGAGGCAGGGGGTTAGCAGGAGCCAGGGTGTGGGGAGAGGAATGAGCCTGCATGTGGAGGGACATGTCTGGGGAGGGTGCTGGCTGGCCTGGCCTGACTGGGGCAGAGGATTCACGCTGGGGAATTAGTCATAGCATGGTGCTGTGGAGAGAACACCACCAGGGTATCAGAGACTCCTGGGCCCCTGAGCTGCCCTCCCAGCACTGAATGGCCTGTTTGTGTCTGGTGCCCCCATTGACCATGAGCTTCTCCAGCCAGAGGCAAAAGCTTTGACATATGGAAGCGTGAGAACTTAACATCTCACAGTAAAAGTGGTTACACGGACGGGTTACTGAGTTGGGGCTCAGCTACTCTCTAGCTGTGTGAGCCTAGGCAAGACATTTACCTTCTCTGAGCCTCAGGTTCCTCCTCTGGAAAATAGCAATAAGAACAGTATCTACTGAACAGGGTTGTGGTGAGCATCCAGATAATGTGTGCAAAATGCCCAGCACGATGCCTGGCATATCAAAAACATTCAGTAAATGTTAGCTATTAATGTGACCAGGCACTCAATATGGGTTTGTAGAACTAAGCTCTTGAACTTCCCCATCTGGCTCTCATCTGTCTTATCCAACCTCTGTGTTCCCGGACCTAGCACAATGCTTCACGCAGAATTAGAGCTCAACAAAAAAGGTCAAAGTATTTAATAAAATGACTGAATTAATGAATTAATTTAAGAAAATGAATGAATTGAACAACCTCTAGTTTTGCAGCTGGAAAACAAGAGGCCTAGCTTAGGACATCACCCAGCCCCTCGCCAGCAGGGCCAGACTAGGATTCTAGGGAATCCCGGTAACTCCCCACAAATGGTAAGCTCCCCTTGGTGAAGTCCCACACTGGCCTGTCCTATCCTCCCCTGTTGGCAGGCATCCAACACAGGTCCATCATGGTGGCACGTCCAGCAGTGGGGGAAATGGGTGCCAGTTTCAGCCTGGGTCCTTCAGAGACACCCATGCAGGGCACAGGGACCTGACACAGAGCCCCCCCCCCCCCCCCGCTTGCTGTTCGGCTGCCTGGCCAGAGAGTGGGGCTGTTCCACGGACCACCCAGGAGCTGGGGATCTAGGAAACCCCCCACCATTGCCAGTCCTCTCACTGGAAAGATACTTGGCCCCAAACAAAATGGGAATAGCAGAAAGGAGATGCCGCCACCAGGATGAGTAAGGTTTGGGGCAGAAGAGTTCACATACGCCAGGCCCTTCCTCCAGGCTGGGCTCCCCCTGGGTTTGCTCCTCTGACCTCCTACCCAGGTTCCAGTTGGGCTCCACGAGTAGACCTCACAGGGGAGGTCAGGGCAGTCTGCGGGGCTGGTAGAAAAGGACTGCAGGTAGGTACGAGCCCCCTTTCCAGGTAAATGACACATGGGATTGGAATAGTTGGGTCAGCAGGCTGTGTCTACCTCATTGTCAACCGCTTTCTCCCTGAGTCCTAGAACTGGCATTGCCAAGAGTAACAGGCCCATGGGGCATGGGGGTTGCAGTAATTTGGGCATTTTATGCCCCAGGTGGGCTGTCAGCAGCCCTCTGCTTCCCTAGGGCAAGGAGGATATATTGCCATTTGGAGCAACAGAGGGTAATCCGACCAGCTGCCCGGGCAGGAGACTCCTGGTCCGTGAAGGGTAGATCCACCGAGGGGGTACCAGAAAAACCTGGGACTGAAATGACATAGCAGGCCATGCCCCCTTCCTGACCCTGGGCCTCAGTCTCTGCCATAAGAGCAAAAATGCATGCTACCCTATAACCTATAACAGTGGTGAGCAATCGTAAGCTTAATGTCTGTCTTCCCCTCTAGAATATAAGTTCCATGAGGACCAGCTAGGTCTACCTTGCTCTCTGTCATGAGCAGGGCCTGTGGTCCTGTGATGTTGGAGATACTCACCAAAGTGTGGTGAAGGGGTGGGGGGGGGGGGGAAACGGGGGGGGGGGGGGGGGGGCTATTTTCCCCTCCCCCAAGAAAGGGGGGGGGGGGGGGTAGAGAGAAGAACCAGAACACAGGGTTCAGTTTCCAGAGAAGTCCAGGAGAATGGGCTGAAACTGCTGACCCACGTCAGCTGCAAACACCTGTGGAAGACAGCTTGGACCACCTCACTGGGGGCAGTGTGTCCTCAGCTGAGAAAAGCAACTGTGTCCCTCCCCTAGACTTACTCTTTACAGGCCCTGTGCCCCTTCCAGCTGGGGAGGTGGGAAGGAGTGGAAGACCTTCCTGCTTCCTTCCTCCTCTTCCTGGAGCCCCCGCCCCCATCTCTGAAGGTGGCTTCTTTCCCCCTTTCTCCCGCACACGGAGCCTGATTGCTGGCTTGCCTCTCAGTGGGATGGTTAATAAGCCCTTGGGTGACATTAATTGCCATCAGGCATTAGGGGCCTAATGAGAATCCAGCACCTTCCATCCCAAGGGCCTCCCAGAGCCGGACCAGCCCTCCCTAGCGGCACCTCAGAGCTCCAGACAGATGTGGGCGTGGGGGAGGGGCACCAGCGGCTCTCCGCAGGCCCCAGTTCTAAGCTGAGGGACAACAGCCGGCAGCCAGGGAGAGGGGAAGCTTCCAGGATCGCTCCAAGCCTATTTTCCAAAAAGAAGATGTCACTTTCCTGGATGAAAAGGAAACTCACAGGGTCAAGAAGTCTGGGGCAGAGTCAGGTACATGGGGGGCAGAGACTGAGCACCCCAGCTGGCCTTGCTCCGAGCTACCTCACCCCACACTCTCAGACTGGTTGAGCGCAGAAGTATGAGGGAGTGACTCTCAAGATCCATAGCCACCGCGCCGCCCCCCCCCCCCCCCCGCCCATAAGAGCTACGTCCATAGGATTGAAGACCCTGTCTGTCCCGAGTTGAGTGGGATTGTGATGCGGCCCCTGGGGGTTGGGGCACGATACCCAAGGATGCTATAAAATCATTGCCATTGATCGAACGCCTGGCTGACTGTTGACGGTTGACTTGTCGGGTCTGATCTGGGTTGCGCTCTAATGGAACCGGCCTGACGGTGGGAAAGACGCCACCCCAGGCTCCCCTCCCCCTCGTCAGCAGGTGCCTGGGTGAGTGTGCAGGAGGGGCAGTTCCCTACCCCCACCCCAGGTCCCTTTAAAGGCTTGCAAAACAACCTGTAGGAAGGCATGTCCCCTCCTCTCCACCCCCCACCCCCAGCAGCGGACGGGTTTTTCCCCAGCTGCGCCCCGGTTCCATCCCGAACGGAGCTGAGCCGGCGAGCTCCGGCGCGGCGGAGGGGCTGGGCGCGGCAGCTCGGTCGGTTCCCACCCAGTGGCCCCGAGAGCCCCGCACAGACTCTGGGGGTGGGGGTAGGGTGCCCCCTCCCCGCGCCTCCGGCAGAGCCGCTGTAAAGCACGGCGGGCGCCTGACGAGGAAGGTGCTTCCTTTCAAAAGGGACATCGGTGGCTGCGGTGGCGTCTACCCCGGGGGAAATGCAGCCACCGCAGCCGGCCGGCCCCACTCGGGCCCCAGCGCCAGCCTACAGTGGGGAGGAAAAATAAAACATAAAAGAGAGGCGAACGGAATCGCGAGGTCTGCCGCGGCCCGAGTCTCATTAAGGAGCCGCGCGCGCCCCCAGGCTGGGAATGCGGAATGGACACGTGGACCCGGGTGGGGGGGGAGCGGTGTTGGGGGGGTCTCCGAGGCGCGCGAGTCGTGGGCCGCGCGCTCCGGGCCCACGTGACCACGGGGAATCTGGGAGGGGAGGGGAAGGGAGCGAGCGCGCCAGGCTCGGCGCCCGCTCCTGCCGGGGTGGGCGCTGAATGCCGGACGGGGGAGGAGGGCGGGCGGGCGCGAGTGTGTGTGTCTCTCTCGAGTCATTTACGGCGGAGCAGCCGGCGCGAGCGCCGAGGAGGCAGCGGCGGCGGCGGCGGCGCCGGCTTCGTGCAACTGTGGCTCCCCCCCCCCGCCACCTCCTCTCGCTTTTTGCTCCTTGATTCTTCTCCCCCCACACACGTCCATGGGGAGCCGGCCCCCCTGCCGGCACCTCCTCTCCGCTCGGCCCCCTAGGCACCAGCTGCCGTCTCCCTGGCCGCGGGCTGCGCGGGCGCCCGGTGCCCCGGCCCCTGGCGTGGCGCCCGGGTCTCGCCGCCCGCAGCCCCGGCTGGCGCGGCGCTCCGCTCGCCCAAACTGACTCCGAGAGAGAGGGAGCCGATGCCCAGCTGCACCAAGACAGCGGGCGAGCGGGCGTCCGGGGGCAGGCCGGGGGCGGCGGGGAGACGGAGACGTCGGAGACTCTGAACCCCGGAAAAGTTCAAGGTTTGTGCAGGTCCCCCCGGGGAAGGCGACGAGCGAGGCGGAGCTGCGCGCCCGTCTGCTGAGACAGCGAGACCTGGGAGGAGAGGGGGACGGCCCGGAGCCGCCGCGGGTTGGCCGAGCCCCTCTCCATCGTACTACGGCTGACGGCCGGGAGGCTGGAGTCGGCGCCCCGGGCAGGGAGGGCGCGGGTCCGGCGCCTTAGCCGGCTGTCCCGCTCCCCCGCTTCTCCAAGCCGGGTCTCCATGGGGCAGCCCGTTCCGGCCGCACCACCCTCGCCCCAGCCGCGGAGCCGCTGCCCGGGCAGGCGGCGCTGAGCCAGCCTGCGTGGAGCCCGGTCCCTGGTCGAGACTGGAGAGAGCGCGCTGGAGCCGAGCAGCGAGCTCTGCGAGGGGACGAGCCGCTGGCCGCCAGCCTCGGGCATTTTGTCCCGGCGTCGCCTAGGGTGGTGGCGACCCGCGTCGCCGGTCTCAGCACTGCACGGAAACTTTTCCTGCTCCAGATGGATTAAAGTTGCCTGGATTTTCTCTTTCTTTGCGAAAGAAATCATTCATTTGCACCTAACCTGGGATTTTTATGCTGGGGCTGCTGCAGGGCGCTTGGAGGAAGGAAGCCGCGCTATCTATGTGGGATTACTACCGAAACCGAAGAAACTGGGGCTTGCGTCGGAAATCTGCACCCTCGAGCGAGTTCGGATTCGAGCTGGGCCTCGGGCCTGGGGGATCCAGCACTTGGCTCTAGGCAGTCCCCGAGACGCCAGTGGCCACTGGGCTCCGGGACCGCACGTGCGGCTCCCCCCTCGCCGCACAGATCCTGCAGGGGGCACCAGCCCAGGGAGGTGGAGGCTCCTCCCGCCCGGAGCTGCGCCCCTACCAGCTCCGAGGGTGTAGCCGGCCGCGCCTGGGACGCCCCCTCCCCTCAAAGTGTCCCCGAATTGCACTCCCTGGCCCCCAGAGCTTCAGCAGAGACATTCGGGCGCCGCGGCCACCCTGAGTTGGATGTGACCGAGCCCAGCCTGGGGCCAAGTCGTCGACGACTGTTGCCCCCTCGGCCCCTTCCCGCTCCAGCCTCGGCCATGGCCCCAAGGATGTCGGGCCGCGGCGGCGCCGCCCTGCTCTGCCTCTCGGCGCTGCTCGCCCACGGTAAGTGTCGCGGCGCGGACTCGGGAGTGAAGATGCGGCGTGCGCCGCTGGAGGGGGCACAGAGGAGACTGGAGAAAGGCGAGCCTCCACCCCCCGGACTCGCAGCCGCCGCTCCCAGCCGGGCATCTCGGGCTGCAGCTCGAGTTACCTCCAGCTCCCCCAGCCCTTTGGCGGGAGCGGAGGCTGCGAGCCCCGCCCTGGGGACCGAACCCGGCCCCAGAAAAGGGCGGGGGGGGCACTCCACAAGAAGGGTCCAAACCCGAGAGTCTGGGGGCGTGTCCGCCCACGGAAATCTGTGGGGATCCAAGGGATCCGCTAGATCGTGTCCGGGCCGCCCCTCCTTCCACTCGCACCCCCGCAGCCGGCGGGGCTGGGGGCCGGCTGGGTTCGCGGGGATCGTGTCTTCTCCGCCCCTGGTGTGCAGGCCGGTGCGGGGCCGTGCCGCCCGCCGCCTAGCTTCCTGCGGAGGTCCTCGGGAAGGGAAGTGGACTGACGGGGGCCCGGGGAGCCGCGGCTGCTCGCCGCTCGCCGCCCACGGTCCTGTGAGCTGCATCTAAATGGCCGGCTTAGCCGAGCCCGGAGGGCGGGGGTCTGGGCCACGGGCACAGGCCGGGGCGGCGGGCGGCGCGCGGAGGGAGCGGGCTCCGCGCTCTCGCGTTCTGCAATCTGTTGCGTCTGCTCCCTAGGCTCGCCCGGGGCTCCGCGGTAAAGGGGGTGGGAGAGGGAGGGGCCGGGGCTGGCGCGCTCTGGCAGTGGGACAGCAGGGGTACGGGTAGGGGACAGAGGGTCTCTGAACACCCCCCAGAGTGGAAACTCCGATCCGACGGGAGGAGGCTGCAGCGGGCCTTCTGCAAGCTGCAGGCGCTCCAGGAGGCGAGGGGCGCTGACCGAGTGGGGAGGGAGAGAGCTGGGGCGGAGGAGGAGAATGGAAAAGAGAGGCCCTCTGCCCCCTCCCAACGTGAAGCCGGAAGACCTGGGACACATTTCCCCAACGGGGGTGGGGGTGGGGGGGCTTTGTTGCCCTCTGCTGAGGGGTGCACCCAGCCTGGACAGGCTGGAGAGGGACTTAGATGGAGAGACCAGTAGGCTCTCCTGTTGATGCAAGACCCTCGGTATGTCGTGCTCAGCTTTTGCCCACATCTGCCCAGTCCTGAGGCTGCCCAAGCTCCCCTTGAGCGCGCCCACGGCCTCTAACCAGCTGCCTCTCATCCTGACCAAGGCGCGTTCTCAAGGTTGGAAGAATAAGGAAAGGAATCGGCTCCGGGAATCTAGGGTCCTGGGGTTAGTAGGGGTGGGGAACAGGCTGACCTCCCTCGAGGGTGGATTGGTTCTTCCCGGCTGGGGGTGACCCTGGGATGGGAGCTGTTTGGAGTTCAGTTCACCAGACACAGCCAAGCTCAGTTCTTTATCAGAAGAATGGGCAGGGCAGCGGGAGGGGGTGGGGGCAGGGGGAATGCAGCTGGGAACCAGAAATCTCGGCTCCGTGTGCAAGAGTGAGGGCGGGGAGGGGGTGGGGCGGTGGGCTCTGCGGGTCTGCGCACTGGAGCTGTAGGGGCTGCGCTGGGGACCTGGCCCTGGTGAGCAGGGGATCTGGGCGCCTAGCAGGAGGAAACTGAGCCCAGGCCTGGGTCTAGGCGTGGTTCTGCCCCACTCTGCGCCTTGTGTCTTGTCGCCTGAGTTCCCTTTCTAAAACCCAGCCGTGGCCCCACCTGGGGGCAGCTCAGACGCTCTTATTAGGTTCCCACTGCCCAGCTTCCCGAGCCCTCAAGCCTGGCGTTAAAGACCCTTTCTCTTTCCTCACGTGCCAGAATCCTGCCTGCTTCCTAAGATCCAGCCCCAGTAGGGCCTTGCCCTCCTGGCGCTGCTTCTCTGGAGCGTTAGCCGTCTGCTTCATTTTCTCCTTAGACGTCCCTGTCTTCCCTGTGCCCTGTTAGTCCTGGAGTGGTGGAGGCAGACCTGTGGGCTTATTCTCCACTGTCCCTCCGCACAACCAGTGCTTAGCCCGGTGCGGGTACACACAGGACCCAGGGCTGGCTGGTGAGCTGAAAGAAGCTGTTGACAGAGGTGGGGTGGGAGTCCCCCCCACTGAGCAGGCATTTTCCCTTCCTCATTATCCCCGCTCCCTTTCCGAGCTCCTTCCCTGAGTCCCCATCCCTTGCCTCATTCTCCCCTTCCTTGAGGAAGAGTGCCAGCAGATGCTCAAAGCTTAGGGAAACACCCCCCAAAGATGGATAAGGCCAGAATCACAGAAGATCCACCCCCCCAAAAAAACCCATCTTCCCTGGACCTTCTTCCTTTAAGGCTGCCTGACACCTACCCACCCAAACAGTTCCTCTATCAAGAAAAGGGTACATGGACTTCGTCTCACTTCAGGCTTGCTCTTGGTTGGGATCTCTGGGCTCTTCAAAGATGCCGGGGTTCGGGAGGGGGAAGTTGCAGGTTTTGGTGCCTGGCAGGCTACTGAGCCCACAGACTTCTGACCACACAGCCAGACTGAGAGCCAAATAGCCTGGGTTGCTGTCTGACTCTGGCGCCATCGGGCAGGGTGACCTTGGGCTGTCTCCCTCATGTTCCCCATCTTCCACAAGCAGTGTGGCCTCCCGTCCCTCTCCTTTCTCACTTTCTGCCAGGACCGCTGGGCAGATACCATGTGTGAACGGAGCCCCACTATCTTTCAGGGCCCAGCTCAGCCTGTGGGGTGACAGCCCAGACTCCACTCTTGGTCTCCAGGCTTCTGCCAGAGAACATCTGAGAAGGCCACTTTCCCGCATCTGGCCTTTGGGGAGGCTTTCTGCTCCATTTTTAGTTTGAATGGGAGTTTAGGGGGGTAGGGTGCTGGTGAAGTCTGTGGTAGAGCTGATAATGTCAGCCTCCTACTCAGTAACCTTCACTGCTGCCTATAGGATCAAGGATCCCCTCTTTGGCCCCCAGAATCAAAGGCCCTATATGATCTTGTCTCGAGCCGCATCTTCACCTCGGGGGCAGGCACTGCCTGCCCGGCATCCTCCATGCATCTTAGGAGGTATCACCCTACTCACCTCCCTGCCTCTCTGCTTTTGTGCCCAGCAGCTCCTCGCTCTGGAATACCAGCCTCCAGAAGTCCTTACCCAGACATCAAAACCCAATTCCAACCTCATCTCCTCCAGGGAGGCTGCCTCTCTTCCCCCTTGGCTTCCCACCAGTGGCTCCCACCCTGTAACAGAGGCGAGTGCTCTTTCCAGTGCAGCCTCAGCTCTTCGTGCCACCTTCCCAGCACTCCTCCGGGGCCACAGTGTGTGTGCGTGCGTGTGTGTGCACACGTGTGTGTGTGTGAAGGGGGGGCGTGGGCATATCTATGTGTGCACCCGTCTTGGTCTCCATATCCTTGCATTTAGAGCAGGTGCTGCTCTAAAATTCTTCATTTTTGCCCCATTCTCCAGCGCTTGACACATAGTAGGTGTTCAGAAGAAATGAATGGGCTGGGAAGACAACTCTGTATGGAGAGTTGTTTCATTTGCCCAGTGACAATTGGAAAGGGAGCTCTGGGGCGTGGGGCAAAAGCCGGGACAGGGAGGGGCTAGGCAGAGACACCAGGAAGAGAGCAAAGGAATGGGGCAGAGCCACACCACACCCTCTAGAGGGGCACATACAGGGTACACGTATCTGGAGTGACATGTTATAACATCGCTCCAGAGGTTATGAGTGTAGTGTCCCATGGCATTCTGACTACATGACCTCAAATGCATGTGTCCTTACGTGCAACTGGCAACCGCGAGTTTCCCCGGTGGGTTTGGTCCGCGCTCTTTCCACCCCACTGATGACCCAAGCTCTGGGCTCCTTTGGAGAGGCAGGAGGGACCACAGAACAGGGTCAGCACTGACCTTTGGGATGCTCCGTCACTGCTGGGAGTGAGAAGTGATGCTCCCCCGCTCCCCCTGCAAGCACACACACCCATCTTCATCCTGGCCACATGGAGCCCTACACCACAACGCAGCCTTGTTATGTTTAAGACCAGTAGGTGGGGATGTGTTATAAACTTGGTGGCAGAAAATGAGCTTTATTAGAATCCTGAGGATAACTCAGTGCTTGGCTGGAGGAGGTAAGGCCACGTTGGAACACGAGGGGAGGACGTGGGCATCTCCTAGACCCTTGCTGGGGGCCTGTCTGGAACTGATGGCCCCCAGACCTGAGATTGGCAGTGAGTGCTCGTGAGGCTGCAGAAATCAGAAACCGAGACCCTTAGAGGCACCAACTCCAACCACCAGGGTCTGCCTGCCCACCTGGGGCGGGGGGCGGCAGGGGGGGCTTGCATGGTGGGGGTAGGGGAAGGGTGGGCTTTGCTGCCCTACCCATGGTGATGTCCATCCACAACCTGAAACTGAAAGAACCACACAGAGCCACCACCCCAATCTTCATGCAAATGAGGACTTGGGCGCTCAGAGAGGGAAGGGGCCTGGCCAAGGTCACCCTGCCAGTGTGTTCTGGAATCAGAACCAACACCAGAGCCTAAAGGGGGTTCCTGGATTGGTGGGCCACTCTGCAGAGATCCTGCCACCTCTGCTATCCCATCTCCCAAGGGCTTTTTGTCCAAAGATACACTTCTGGCCTCAAGCCCACCTGGAGTCCCAACCAGTCAGGATAGCCAATCACAATGGTGGTAATAGGCCTCGGGGAGCACTACAGGGGAGCATGGAGGAGTTCCAGAACTTGATCTTCAGCTCTCTTTCATGAGCTCGAAGTCCAGTTGAGGAGACTAGAAAAAGGGCCAGATTCTGAAATTCAAGGCAGTTTGAAATCAGAGTCCCCAGCAGACAGGAAACAGGGGTTCAAAACCTGACTTTGTCATCCACTTGCCATGCAACCACAGTAAAGGATCTCCCTCTCTGAGTTTTTTCCTCCTGTGCCAAGGAGGGGACAGTGCCCGGCACGCCCACTCCCACATCTCTTCTTGTGATGGACAAGCCTGCTGTTTCGTCCCTTATGTTTCTCCGCCCCATGAGGGGCCTCCCTCCACTGATGGCCCCAGCAGATGCTAACTTCTTTCTCCCCATTCCCTCCTCAGGGTCCTCCTTACTTCTTCCTTGCCAGTACTCAGCACAGAATTTTAATAAGAGATTAATGAACCAGTTGTGGTGCGTTGTTTGTTTTTTTAAGAAAATGAATTTCTTTTTCTATTTTCCTTTTCTGTCTTTTGACATGAAAAGTGGGCCTCCTGACCATCAATTCGGCCAGCTCTGCCGTACTCCAGCTATGCCCAAGGATGGGGCAGTGTATCAGGGAGCACCAGCGCTGGGCTGGCTGCTGCTGGACAAACAGCCCGCCCCGGGGAGGGAAACACCGAGCCAGGTGAGGCCAGTGCAGTAACAGAGAGGGGCTAGCCCCTCTGGGGACACAGGCGGGAGAGGCCAGAAGTCATTTTCTCCTTTCTTCTGTCGTGTTTGCCCCTTTCGGCCCCTCCTTCCCCAACCCCCCCTGCCCACACATCCACCCCTGTGGGCTGGCACACACAGGATGAAGTGGATGATGGAAGCGATTGCCTGGTACTCAAGGCTTGTTGCAGGAGGGAATGAATGCGAGAACAAATAACTCAGTGCAGAAAAAGGTAAAAAAGGTAATTGAATAAAATCCCTTTTGCCTAAATTATCTAGAGGATTATCTGCCTTTGGAAAGTCCTGCTTTTTATCAACCTTGAATCCCTCCTACATTCCCTTCCTGCATTCTTGCCCACACCTTTTTGGCCTGTTAAGGATGGACAACTGGTTGCTCTCTTCTCTTGAGGGACTCTTCCTTCTCTGTCCACACTGGATGCAGGGCGCAGGATACATGCGTGCTGGTGGATTCTGCAGCTTGTCTCCACGTCCTAGGCCCGTACCTCGGGGCCCTCAGAGCTGGGAGAGTGATATGCCCAGGGTCACCTAGATAATCGGGATGACACTCATGATAGTTGAGGTTTTCAGAGGCATCTCCCCCCAAGAATCCAGGTCTGAACGGCGTCGGACCTTACAGGGCAGGCCCTCTGGCAGCCAGGACACCCTGAACCCTGAAGCCCTGCCCAGGGACACGGCCCCGGAGGTGGCCAGCCCTCACACAGAATGAGCCACAGCTACACTGAGTGATAGCCTCTCTGTTTTTCTGAGGGAGAGACAGAGAGAAGGGAAAATGGTTTCTGCCCCCCAGGAGTGCCCAGTACGACAAGGGGGACACAGTCTCATGCCAGAGAGTCCCCAGTCTGATGGAGGAAGCACAGCCCCAGCCCTCAGAGGTAGCCTCTGTCCTCTTGCTTGGTGACGGCCTGACGGTGAGAGACAAGAGGGCCACCTCTGCCCAGAAGTGTAGGGCCCCACCTTGCAGGCCTCCTCCTCCGCTCCCCACCGCCCCCGGGGGCTGTTGGAGAGCATGGCTCTGGGCCAGGAGCAAGTATATTTTTGGTGGCTTGGTACGGATGACACAGCAGACTTGTCACGGCAGGAGAACGGTGTCGCTGGGAGCTCGCATGCACGCCCACTCGGTCATGGGCACACCCAGACGCGCTTGAGAGCTCAGACGGCTCCTTGGAGTTCAGATGCAGCCTCTCATTGGATCTCCACAGTAGATCCCCATTTTACAGAGAGCAAAACTGAGGCTCCACAGAGTCCTCGCCACACCAGCTCTTGAGGTCACACGTTCTGACCCTGAATACGGAAGTCTTTTTGCCGTACCTCCCCATCTCACACATACAGGGAAGAAGCACAGACGTGGACAGACAGACATGTGGACCCATAGACCCGAGTGGGTCCCCCTCATCTCGAGCCCCTCTTCCCCCTTGCTCTCTAGGCTTCTTTCAGTCTCTTGAATGAATGGTGCTCTTTTCCGTGTCAGAGCCTCTGTACGTGCTGTGGCCTCTGACCAAAACACCTTCCCATACCTGTCTCCTACTCGGCCTTCAGGTCAGAATGTAACCACACCTCCTCTTGGAAGCCCACCCTGATTCTCAGATCGACAAAGACCCACTGCCTTCTGCAACTCATTGCCGATTTGCCCTGTGTATAACTGTACTGCATGGCCTCTCTGCTGGCCATAGCCTGAGTGGACCTGGACGGTGTGTGGCTTCTTCCCTGCCGCTGTATTCCCGGGGTCTATTGGGATGTCTGGAATAAAATAGGCATATAATGATTTGTCAGATGAGTCAATGAATGTACCCTTGTGCACATACTTGCACATATAGACATCTTCCTTGTCACTCAGTGAGTATTCAGTTGGTGCTTCCTGTGGGCCAGGCACTGTTCTAGGCACTTGCCGCGATCAGGGAGTATAGCACAAATCTCTGTATTCATGCAACCTGTATTCTTGTGGAAGGCGGGGAGAAAGGCAGACAGCAAGTAATACATATGTTAAATAAGTGGACTGTATCATCTGTTAGAAGGCAAAAGGGGCTAAGGAAAGTAAAAAAGGTAGGGTAAGGGCATTGGGGATGCGTGTATGTGTTGGGAGAGGTTGTGCAGTATAGAATGAATGCTCGTCTGATAGAGGGGCATTAAGCACACTTGCGGGAGGTGAGGAAGCACACTGAGTATGCGAATATTGCAGATGGCAGCCGTCGGGCAGGAGTGGGCTTGACCATTCAGATACAGCGAGGAGGCCCTAGGGGTGGAGGCCAGAGGGTCTGGACACTGCGAGATGAGGAGGATCGGGGGAAATGGGTGGGGGCGAGGGAGGCTCTTGTAAGAACATTGACTTGTAGGCTCAGTGAAAGGGGGAGCCATAGCAGAGTTTAGAGCAGGGGCGACCTGAGCTGACCCACAGCTGCAGGCTTGCAGAGCTCCAGAAACTGCAGGGTCAGGGACTGCCCCCACACACACACTCAGTGCCGCAGGGAGGGGACCTCTGCTACTCCCTTCAGCCCATTGATCCTCACAGTCCTGGCTGTGGCCACCTTCCCTGCTGCCCCACCACCACCCCATGCTAGGGGGGCAGGAGCAGGGTATGCCGGGGGCCGGCTGCAGCAGAGACCATCCAAGGAGTGGCCAAGCTGATGTCCAGCCCTGCCTGGCCAAAGGAACCGTGTGGCTGTCCTGGCCTCTTCCGGCGGGCTTGGACCGCTTGTCTGTAAAATGGGGCTGCAGCACTGGATGCTTCCTCGGCCTCTTCTTGCTCAAACCCCCACCGTCGCCTCCGTGGCGGAAGCCAGACCCCAGCGCCTTCATCTCAGCTGAGACATTTGGGATGCTGAGCTAGCCTCGGTTTGTTTCACAGATTCTGATTTTTTAACTAATTGTCTCCTTTTGCAAAAAATTCACTCCAGAAGCAAGGGGGATTATAGGCACTTGTTTGGATGGCGATCTTACACCACTCTGATTTGGGGAGGATGACAGCCAGGATGTGTGCAGGCTCTGTGGGCAGGGAAAGCAAAACCCCATTTCCCTGGATCCCTGAGCGCCCTACAGGGACTCCGGATTACCTGTTGCTTTGACCTCTCTGCCTGTCCCCACTTTATGTCTGCAAGTGCTCAGTTGGGGGCCCCTCCTTCCACCACCAGCCCCTGCCCCTGCAGGACCATGGCAGCCCACGCCTCTTAGGCCGGGAGGTGACCTGCCCTGGGGTGGCGGTGGGGGGGGGGGTGAACCACACCCTCCCCGGCCCTGTCCCTCTTGGGGAGAGCGAGGTGGTATGGGGCCTTTGTCCAATAGGAAGGAACTCTTGGATTGAAAATAGGAAAAATTACCATTTTCTCAGCTGCCAGCACAGCAGAGAAATGATCTCAATTTTCTGTGGCTGTTCTCGGCAGGAGAAAAACTGCCAGCCGCCTGCCCCATGCATGAGAGGTCTGAAATGCTGGAGAAGGGAGGCTGGAGCTGGGGGAGGTGGTGGGGTGAGCAGTGGGGGGGACTTGCATCGTGCAGGGGGCTGGGCTCCCCACTCAGGCCCTGCAGCCCTCCTCCAGCCCAGCCCCCACTGACCACAAGCCTGTGTCAGAACACCTATTGAATTATCTGATTACCTCAGTTGTCACTTCTGTTAACTGAGCACTTACTATGTGCCCCACCCTGTGCTGGGCACCAGGCATCTTTCCCATGGGGCCAGGAGTAGACTTTGTTCCATTTTGTTTTAGTCCTGATGCTCATAGCTCTCCTCCTCTACCCTCACTTTTTCCCTGCCCTGGACTCTAAAACCAACCTGCCTGGCTTTGTCACTTCCTATGTGACTCTGTGCCTCGGTTTACTCATCTGCAAATGATTATGAAAATACCCAGCTTCCGGGGTTGTTACGATTACATACATGAGTCTTTGTTTCATGTCAGACACTGAGGATAGTGCCCGGCACATGCTAAGTGCCCCAAAATGATGGCTGTCAATGTTGTTGTTATTAACATGGCTAGTGCATGCTAGGCACTGTGTTAAATGTAAAAATGAAGAAAATATGGTGCCTGTCCCAGGAGGGGCTTCTAAGGGGGTGCCCGGGGCAGATGAGCTGTGTCTGCACAGACTGTGATACAAGGCAGTCATAGGTGTGTCGGGAGGGATAAAGAGGGTCATGGAGGGGGAAATCTCATAACTAGTCCAGAGATCAGGGGAGGCTTCCCAGAAGAGGTACCACTTCAGGAGGCCTTAACAAGGTTTGAGAGTTCTGCCTCTGAAGACTAATCAATCAGCATCTACTGTGTGTCTGATACCCTGGGGAGGACAGAAACACAGGACAAAAATGGCTCTTGGCCTACAAATTCAGTCCAATGAGGGAGAACCACGGTTGCCTAGGAAGGAGTAGCAGGACAGGGGGCTAAATGCAGGGTATATCGTTGGTAATTCTTTACCTGGATGCTCTTTTGAGACCCCTCATAACTTTGACCCTATGTTCTGTGGAGTGCTGAGGAGCTACTGAGTGTTCTGGAGTGAGGGAGTGACGTGATCAAAGCAGGGTTCTCTGTAATGACTTGGTTGGGGACAATTTGCAGATTGGAGCAATGCTGAAGGACGCTGTTGAGTGAGGACTCTGGGGATGGGAAGTGACCACTAGCTGTCATAAGAGGTACCACCATATGGCAAAGAGCCCACCCTTAGAACCAGAGAGACAGATCTGAGTGCTGACTCAGCCACTTGCCCATGGCCTGACTTCTTTCTACTTCTTGGTTCCTGCCTCTGTTGAGATCTGATGGCAGATGTGAGATCCAGAGCCTGCAGCCTAAGGCTCATTGTTTGGAGCTGTCTTGATTATCCCAACAGCTAAGGCCCAGAGAGCCAAAGGGACTCGCCTAAGGCCCACAACCATTTCTGACCCCCTGGGGGTCCACGAGTGTCAGGAGTCCTGGGGAACGTGGCCTGGTAGGAGAAGTGAGAGAGACGAGAGCACCCTCAGTATTTTCAACAAACGCCCAGCCTCTCCCCTCGTTCCCCAGCCCAACTGGCAGCCAGAGGTCAAGGGGTCAGATCCCCAGGGGTCACAGCCAGCGCTTGGACCCCAGGAAAGCCTCAGAAGAAGCCATGTCAGCTCAGAGAATGGTGTAGGTTTTTCGAGTCACACAAATGTAGATTTGAATCTCAGCCCCACTGCAGTGCAGCTGGGTGACCCAGAAGCATTTGCCTGCCTGTCTCCCTGAGCCTCGGCTTCCCCGTCAGCAGAATGGGAGTAATGGCGTCACCTCTCTGGGGCGGGGCTGCTGCAAGGGTGCAAGGATGGAAGTGCCCAGAACAAAAGCCGTGGGCCTGCTGGAGGGCTCAGTAAACATGGTAGGCTTGGTTTGTGTCCTTCTTTTCTTGCCTGGAGCCAGGCCTCGCTGCTGGGAAGCACAGTTAAGACGGTGCCAAAGACTTCCCGGAGATCGCTTTTCTGGTGGTTGGGTTTTTCTGTTTTGTTTTGTTTGGGGTCTTATTTTTCTTACCCTTGATGCCTCCTAGCAACATGCTGCCTGCTTTAAACGCAGCAGCGGCCAGCAGCCAGACCCTCTCCCTCCCTCCATTCTTCTTCCTGTCCCCGGGCGGGGGAGGCATTCCTGGGTCCCACATCTGGCCCCACCGCAATGCCTGGGTCATACTGGGCTGGTGAGGCCATGGCTTGTGGATATTTGCATTGCTTGCACGGTAGTTCTGCGCCGTTGCCAAAAATAGGTCTGGGGTTATAGATGCAGAGTCCGGGGCGCTCCTGAAACACTTGGTCTGATGCATCCTGCAGCCCAAAGCACATGCAGATCCTGGTCGCAGGGCTGCCTCGTCTCCCTCTTGGGTCTCAGGTTCTTCATCTGCAGACAGGAGGGAAAAAAGCAAACCCGTCCTGTAGGGCAGTTGGGGGCAGGGTAACTGAGGTCATTCACCCTGCTGGCGAGTCAGAATTTGGTACAGGTCACTGTAACCATTTCTTATTCATCATGAGCCCCTAGGAGTCACCTCAAATGATCCGACCCACCCACAGGGCCCCTGTCTCCCCAGCCTCCCACTGTGTCCTTCCTCTGCCTCTGGGCTATCTCCATCAGCCACCTGCCTCAGATAGAGCCTTCCTCCCGCTGGAGGTGGGTCTCTGGGTCTCTGAAATCCAATGGAGATAGACCCGGAGCCACCTCTATAAGTTACATTTTCCTAGTTATCACAGAGAAGAAGTAAAAAGAAACAGGTGAAATGAATTTTAATATATTTTAACCAATATATACAAAAGGTTATCATTTCAACATGTAATCAGCATAAAAATTAGTAAGGAGGTATTTTACGTTGTTTCTTTTTAATTCTGTATTAAATCTTCGAAGTCTCTTGTGGTTAACTTCTACAGAAGCACATGGCAATTCCAGCTAGCCCCATTTCAGTTGCTCAGTAGCAAAGCCGAGAGAGTAGCTGCCGTCCTGGACAGGGCAGGGCCAGGTACTCCCCAAGGACGCTACCAAATTCTCCCCTGGGAGCTTCCTTCAGGGGCCCTGGGATTGGTGAGCTGGGCCACTGGCCTTTCAAATGCAGTCCTTGGAGATTCCCTGCCCACGAGAGCCTACTCAGCTCCTTCCCAGCCCTGGTGTGACTCATGCTGGCCAAGGTGACCTATCCATGCAGGGGCTCCCAGTCCCCTCCCGGAGGCCACCTTTCTTCCGTCTCTGCCCTGAGATCCTGTAAACCATGCGTCAGATCAAGTCACTCTCCTGCTCAGAACCCTCTACCTCACTAAGCGGGAAAGCCAGAGTCCTCACGGTGGGTGACAAGGCTGGCATGATCTGTCCCTTTTCCTGGCCGGATCTTCCTTCTCAGCTGCTTGGGCCCCCCAGCCCTGTCCTCCGCTGTCCTCACACACACCAGGCACCGAGCCTTAGCGACTTGTCTCTTGGTGCCCCTCCACCTGGCCTCTTCCCCCCAATAAGCGTGACTCATGCCCCCACCCTCTTCAGGCCTCCCCTCAAATGCATGTCTCAGAGTGGCCCTCCCTGGCCATCCCCTATCCATGGTAGCCCTGCCCACACCTCACTCTGCCCCCCACTGTCTCCCTTTACCTGACATGGTGTGTAGTTATGTGTCTCCTGACTGACACCCCCCTTGGGATGGAAGCTCCTGAGAGCTGAGACCCCGGCTGTCTTGTTCACTGCTATATTCATTCCCAGCGCCTGGATCCATGCCCGGCACACACGAGATGCTCAGTACACACGTGTGGAATGAAAGAATAAAAACGTTGCTCCTTCCCCTCCTCTCACCTTTCTCCCCAGAAAGCCACTGGGACAAGAGATCTGAGCGTTAAATGGGTGACAGAGACCAGAGAGAAATAATTTCTTCCTTCCTTCCTTCCTTCCTCCCTTCCTTCCTTCCTTCCCACACTCATCTGCCATATCCTAACTTTGTGGTCTTGGGAAAATTACGTCACTGCTCGTGGCTCAGTTTCCACATCTATAAAATGGGAGAACAAGAGTACCTGTCTCATACGGTTGTTGTAATGAATCAATAAATGCGCATAATGTGCTTGGAGCAGCGCCTGGCTGGTAGTTAAATGCTCAGGAAACGGTAACGATACTTTTGTTCAGCACATGGTTTTGAATACCTACTCCGCGCCAAGTGCTGTGACAAACAGTGGTCATGCAGCAGTGACAATGCGGTCACCGGCGGATGTGGGACAAGGATGCAAACACTTGTCGTGCAGTAGGATCCGTGCCAGGGTGGCAGAGGGGCAGGTGACCGGCCTCCCCTGGACTCTGGAAAGGGGCGGCTGCGGTGTCCTGTCATTTTGCAACAATCAGTGCCCAAGTCTCTGTGAACTGGTGAGCTGAGCCCCAGTGGCAGCAGGGGTGGCCATTCTGTCCCCCGCCGCACCCAACCAGCTCCTGCCGAGTGCTGGAGAGAGTCCAGCTAGCGGCGAGGGAACCTCCTTGCAAACAGCACCTACACCTGAGGTCACGGGGGTTCCAGGAGCTGGTGCATGTGACAGCCCCGGCTCTGTCTGGATGCCGGGCAGACAAGACATACTAGATAGATTATTACCCTCGCTACTGAAGTTCTGGCCGGAGGGAAGGCAGACAGCGGGGATCCCCATGCATAGCGCCCTCCCTGCGGCTGGCGCGCCATCCGTGCTTGATGAGCGTACTGAAAGCTGGTGCCCTCTAAAATCCTTTCTGCACCGTGGCACACAGGGGCCGCTCAGTGCAGCAAGATACTTAAAGTCAGAGCGCCTTGGGTCAGGGGAGCTAGATGGGAGCTTCAGGCCCCCCTCTCATCCTTGAGCCATCCCTATTTTGAAAGATAAGAACACGAAGGTCCAGAAAGGGACAGATTACACAGCGATGGGGCACGGCAAAGCCACACCTAAGACCCAGGGTCCTGATGCCCGGCCCAGTGGGCTTGTCATGTGTCTTCAGAGGTCTTGCATGAGGGTGTTGGAGGTGGGTGAGGGGGCAGCAAGGCCAACAATCGCTGGAGGAAGCCAGTTGGTCACAGATCTGGGTACCCCTGCCACGTCCAGCTTCCCCAGCGGCTGTATCTGGGGGATCTGTCTCAGCAGGCACGAGGTTTACACGGAGTAACCAGATTCCATCTCCAATAATCACATCACAAACAGCGTGAAATGTGAACTGTGGGGAAGCCTTTGCTAAATGTGCGACCCGTTTTCTTATTTTCCCTCCACCCGCCCTCTCCCCTTCTCTTGCTGCCGCATCACACACCCACACATGGATACACACGCAAGTGACCTGCATTCCCCAGGCATCGGGTTCAGGCCTTTGGTCCCAGCCCAGCGTAGGTCACTTAGGTCCCTGTTCAGCCCTCGAAGAGCAATTTCTCCTGTCTGGAGGGTGGGCAGGAGGAGGGGGTATTCACAGGTCAGTCTCTCACCCCTGATGTTTGCCACCATTCCCCGCCAAGACCAAGGAGCGTGGTGCCCTGGGCAGCTCAAAAACGGCTAGCGCACACTCTATCACCTTATCACAGGTAAGCCCAACCTGTGAAATGGGCGATCCTGATCCCCATTACACGGATGAGGAGGGGATGAGAAGGGAGAAGTGATGGGCCCAGGTCACGGATGGGGAAGTCTGCCTCTTCTCTGGACACTGTGCCTTCCACTCCCGCTGGGCCCTAGCTCCAGGTCCAAGGGCCCCCTGTGATATCGCCCCGATATCATAGAGGAAGTGTCACCCCCGTTCAGCTTGGTCCCAGGGCCGTCAACTCACCCATGCAGATGCCCCAGTTACCAGAGGGGAAACCAAGGCACAAAGTGACTGGTTCATCCACTGGTGCTGGCTTCCATCCTCATGTGTCTCAGCCCTCTGCCCAACATATGCTCCGCACCCATCCCTTTCCTCGGTCCCTGGCTGCTGCCTTGGGACCCCAGCGGGAGATTTGTCAGAGCAGAAACCCTGCAGGCCCCCTCCCTTTCTCCACACCCCTCAGAATCCAGATTCTCCTTGGCAGCCCTGCAAAGCTGATCTGCATAAAACCATCCCCGGGCCCTGCCTTTAAAAGTCTTCATCTTTTCTCTTCTCCCTAAATGGCCCCTAAATGATTTCTGTAAATTGCTCTAAGTAGCTCAAAAAAAAAAAAAAAAAAAGAAATAATAATAACTCAGCGAGTGGCTGCCTGACCAGAATGTGGATGGCTCTCCTCCTGCCTGGTCCCCACTCCCAGCTCCTTCCTGCCTGGCACCCAGACACAGAGCCCTCTCTCTGCCCCTTAACCCAGGAAGAGGTACCACCTCCTCATAGACCAGACTTTGCCTCCTCCCTCAGGCAGGAGGCTGCCCAAGTCAGGTGCATCCCCCATCAGACAGGGAGCTCCCCAGGACAGGGACATTCTTCCTTCCCCCACCAGGCTGGGGACTCTCCCAGGGTGAAGTTGTGCCTCCCTCATCAGTCTGGGGCTCCTCCAGAGAAGACAGTGCCTCTCTCATCAGATGAGAGGCTTTCCCAGGAGAGATTGTGCCTGCCCCATCAAGCAGGGGCTTCTCTCTGGGCAGGGCTAACTTCCTTTGTTCTGCAACCACTTCTTTGTAGAGCCTCATTTCCTTCACCCCACATTAGGAGCTTAGGCCCTGATTCCTAGACTGGGCTCCATTTCCATGACTCAATCAAGCATTCATTCATTCATTCATTGTACAAAGCTTTCCTAAATATCTCCTGTGCACCAGACACTGACGAGGTAGGTGTCTTTCCGCATATTTGGCCCCTTTGAGGTCCTCCTGTGACCAGGGCCCCCAGGCACAAGCCTGGTTCTCCTGGGGGTAGGGTATCCAGCCAGAGGGGATGAGCTAGCATCCCCTGGGGACATGAGCCCAGCCTCAGCCCCTGGTCACCATCATGACCTCCTGGCCTCTTTGCAGTGTGGACCACAGAGGGGGCCCTCTTGGGGAGCAGAGGTCAGAGGTCAGAGGCAGGAGGGAGGTGCTTCCACGAGACCCTGGCCTGGCCATCCTTCACTCCACAACCTCTCCACAAGTCCCCTCTACCCCCTCCCCCTGCTGCCCTGACCATCTCTTGGCCACAGGGGACTGAGATCAGGACCAGAAGACCTTGATCCTAACAAACTAGGCCCTAAAATGGCGGCACGGACTTGAACAAGTCTCTTCCCCCTTCTGGGCCTCAGTTTCCCTTTCTAAGATGTGACAGAATTGGACTCAATCAGTAATTTTCTTTTCTGGCCAGGGAAATACATAATATATAATATATATTACATAAATTATATATAATACAGTTAATAGATGATGTAGGTCAAAGAGCTATGGGTTAAATGGAGAGTAGAGGTGTCTCCCTGAGGGCTCATCTGCCCCACCTTCCCCTGTCACCCTGGGATGGCCCTGGAGACACCCTAGTGAGCCCAGCTGGCAAGCCCGGAGTCTCCTTAATCCATCTCTGAGGCCCCATCCACTCTGCCTGGATAGTGCTGCTCAACTGGGGGCAGTCGCTCCACCTCCCTGCCCCTGATCGCCTGGGTCCACATTCAGCCCCCCTGGTGGGGGTGAAGCCCATGAGAAGACTTGGCTCCTGCCTGGGCACCCAGCCCCCCCAGGACCCTTGAATGAGTCCAGCTTCTGATGAGAAATGCAGGCATGAGAGCTGCTCAGAAGGCGGCAGGTGGGGCCCCAGGGCAGCCCTCCCTGCCCCTGACAGGAGGCGGATTGTTCCAGATGGAATAAAGCCCGTTTGTCACCCTCCCTGCACTCTCTTTGATGTACAGAAGGAGGAAGGAGGAGAATAAACACAGACACAGCCCTCCGCTTCCTCTCCAATTTAATTGGAACCCAATTAAGTGAGTAATTGTTACAAATGTGAAATCACCTTCCACCAATTTGGGTTTGTGAGCCTGCACTCGTCATGAGCTTGTGGGACCCAGGCTGGGGACCCCAGCCCTGGCCCAGTAGTGCAGGGTTTCCGGGGCTGAGGAAGTGGTAACCCACAGGACCCTGGACCCCCAGCTGGGAGAGATGCAGGGCAGTCCTGTCCAGGCCTAAACACAGCCTTTGGCCTCCAGCCTCCGGGATCCCATTCAGCCAAACTTGATTGCCCCAAGATGTGGACTCCTCATCCCAGGTCCCGCAGACACTTGCTTGGTCTGACTCCGGGTGTATGGAATTAAGTGTCACCATCGAGGCAGGGACGTGGGTCCCCAGAAGACACGGGAGTGAAAAGGGGGAGGGGGCAGGTGTGAGTTATAGTGTCTGGGGGTTCAGGTGTAGGGAAAGGGGAGACAAAAAGAAATAGAACAACTCAGACAGCACTTCTGAATCTTGGCCACACATTCAGGAGTTTTTTAAAAAACTGCTTGTGCCTTGGGTCCCAGCCCTAGTGATTCTGAAGCCACTGGTCTGGGGTGGGGCATGGGCTCCCGGGTGATCCTTGAGACGCACTACTAGAACAAGACGGGAGGGCTGGTAGTAGGCAGGTGTCCCCTTCTAGGACCCGCCCAGACCTGCTGACCTGTGTGCCTGGGGAGGGGCCTGGGAACCTGCATCTTATAAAGCTTCTAGAACCGGGATGAGCCCAGGGGGGCTGCCGCCATGCTGGGGTCCTGTGCAGAGGGGACTTGGAGGCCCTGAGGTCCAGAGGCTGGGAGCCCTCGGAAGGAGGAAGGGGATAGAGAAGGTGATAGGAAGGACAGGCCTGTCCTATTTTTAAGTGATTTTTAAGAGAGACTTAGTTTTGTTTTTTTTGTCTTCTCATTCTCTCACGTAGTCCTCTGTTTCAGGGCACAGAACTCAAGGGGACACTGTTAGAACCGCTGTGCAGTTTCATGAGACACCTAGTAGGTGCCCAATAAATATTTTTTGGACACATTATAGGCAACCTCCGTTTGGTGGGCTAGCCTGGGAACAGAACTGCTGTTGATAACACTGGCTCTGTGGAGGAAGGCATTGGAATGCGCTTCCGGGTCCTAATACCCAATTTCCAGGGAACTTTTGATAAGCAGTCTGTCTATCAGTTGGAGTGTGTGTGTGTGTGTGTGTGTGTGTGTGTGTGTGTGAGAGAGAGAGAGAGAGAGAGAGAGGGAGGGAGGGAGGGAGAGGGAGAGAATGTTCCACTCCCAGTGAGCCAAACATGGGCCCCACCCTTGGGGCCTGTGCTGAGTTGGGACCTAAGTACCTGGATTGAACTCCGTGGGGCATCTGTGGAGATGGCAGAGAGGAGTCAGAGGGAGGGGGGCTGAGTGGCAGTTGAGGAGAGAAGCCAGAGAAGGGCTGAGGTGTCCGGGGCAGGCAGAGGGCCAGGGGTTAGAGTGGCCAGGGCAGAGCTGGGGCCCGGGACGCAGCTGTGAAGGACACAGACGTCAGGGTCCTTTGCACACACGGCCTCCACAGGGCATGCAAGGACAGCTCTGGCAGATCAGAGATTCCAAGCAGAAAAAAATGTGCAGCTGGAGATGGGGAGCTGGGAGAGGGAGGCCATGAGGTCACGGGACCCCCCCCGACCTGGAGGTCCAGCCCAGGCCCAGCTCCCAGTGCGTGTCTAACAGTGTTTGCTGTGGGAAGAGAGAGGGGACGGTCCCCACCAGGGAGCAGGCAGAAACCTGAAGGGGGCTGGGGTGGGGAGGAGTGTCCTTACTGCCTTCTCAGGACACAGGATTTGGGCGGTAACAGCTGACCAGAGTCCTGGGAAGGGTGTCACCAGACACCAAGGAGGGCTCTGGCTCACAACCTTCTGGAGGTTTGCAGGAGACCCCGACTTGACCATCATCCCAGAGTCATTAAGGAATGCGGGGGACAACTGACAGAGAAGAGGCTGGTCCAGAGGTCTGGCCAGCGCCCTCCCTCCGCTGAGCCTCGAGAGTGCAGGAGTGGGGCAGCATCTCAGGGGAGGGATGATGGTCCGTCTGGGGGCCAGCCAGCCGCAAAGGGCAGCCACAGAACTCAGACTGAGGGCCTTGAGAGGGCCCCCCA
This sequence comes from Phoca vitulina, assembly GCF_004348235.1. NCBI lineage: Eukaryota > Metazoa > Chordata > Mammalia > Carnivora > Phocidae > Phoca > Phoca vitulina. Next base: position 16,926,110 of record NW_022589743.1, on the reverse strand, counting down.
GCTCCTGAGGCGGCCCCATCCCAGACCAGGGTGTCTCTCCTGAGTGCCGGGCTCAGCTCTGCAGGGTGTTCCGACCTCTGGCCGAGAGCTGTCTTTGTCCCCAAAGTCCCAGCCCTACTTCCTGCTGCCAGAGGACTCCAGAGAGGCGGCCATTCAGAGGGGAGGTGACCCTGATGGCCTTGGGGGAGGGGGCCCATCCCTGACCACACAGGGTGACAGTGATTAAATGTACCAGCAGCTGGGCCATCAGGGCCCTCCCTGCTGCTAATTTGGGTCAATTAAGCCAATTTGTCTTTGTCGACTTGAAGTCCCTTCTCTGTAATGGCTGTGGTCCCTCTGGGGCTTCCAAGGGAGGAAGCAGTGCGGAGGGAAGGAGGACACAGTGCCCTGGCCTCTTTCTCCCACCCCCATCCCAAAGCCCCAGGCTCAGGGACAGTCCTGAACCTTGTGACCCCTCCCAGTGCACTTCCTGAGGGCCTCCACAGCTGTCACCCCTGCAGTTGCCCCATAAGGTAGGTCAGGCAGGGTTAATCCCTGCTCCAGAGATGAGCAATTAGGGGTCCTCCAGGGAGGAGATGGCTCCAAGTCAGCGGAATAGAAGGATCTGCGCCTGGCATTCGGAGCCTGGTCCCGCGCCCCTCTCCCCACACCATTTGGACCCTACAGTTTCCCGAAGGCGCTCGGTCTGTGCCCCCAAGAGGTGCCAAGGAACACGGTTTGGAAACCACTTCCCCACTCTATCAGGCTCCACCTTCCACCAGAAAAGGGAAGTGGGGACAAAAATCCATGTCTCCAGAGAAAAGCCAGCTGCCTCCGCCCAGCCACGGAGAGAACAGCCATCTTCTGGAAGGGACAACAGTGCTGCCCGGAAGCTGGGCCCTATGAGTACCTGGGCCTGGCCTCGCCCACAAGAGGAGTGGGGGTAGCAGCACTTGAGGCGAGGGTCCCCAGACCAACACGTAGCTCCATCTACCCTGAGTTGTGGGAGCTGAGACAGGCCCCTTCACTCCTCTGGGCCTCAGTTTACCCAACTCCGGACCTGGAGAGGAAGTTGGGCTAGGGCCCTACAGCTCTCACATTTGACAAGTCATCCTAGAAGGGGTGGGGGGTGGAGGGGAAGGAGCCCTTCTCTCTTCCATGCCTTTACACGTCTCCTGAAAGCCACTACGGCTCAGATTTCCTCCCCATGGACTCAATCTGGGCCTAACACTCAGGGCAGAGGGAGGGCATCGCCCAGGGCACTGGTTTCTGGGGGAGGTGGGCAGGAGAAGAGAATCTGGAAGCAGGCCACACACAGGGTCAGCGTCCACCATGGAATGAGTTGAGCTTCCCTTGGAGACCCTACCACATGGCTTTCTTCACCCGCCTCGTGACCAGACTCACTTACGCCAAGGGCAGAAGATGGGGAAGCAGGTCCAAGTGGGCTGAAGTAAGTGAACTGTCTGCAGAGAGAAGAGAGTCACCTCTCAGGAGACGTCCCCAGAAGTGCTGGTGCAGAACACCAGAGGCAGCTGTGCAGGGCCACGTGGGGACATGGCCTCCCGAGGAGGTCTTCCTGTGAGACCTGTCACCTAGCCTAGGCCTGGCTTACCAGGGATGGAGGTAGACCAGCTGGCCTGTGCGGGGCCCAGAGGTAGTTTCTTGGTGCTAAGCTCTTCCGTGAAGTGCTCTTTGGGGCTGCATCTTGGCTGACAAGAAGTAGGGTGGGTGAGGGTCAGGGTGCAGGACAGTGACAAATGCAGGAGACCCTCACCTCCCAGGTGTCCTCTCCTGGGACACTCCCTTCGAGGATAAGCCAGGGTGGCCTCTCGGATGTGAGGGACCTCAGATTGCCCAGTCTGTGGGTCTCGGGGGCCCCCAGGGCAGGAGGCTGGAGTGACAGACCCACAGACCACCTGTGGCCTTGGGGCAGAGGTTGTCAGGACTGGAAGGGGCCCGGGGAGGGGCCACTTAGCCCCTTGCTATCGTTCCTGGGAGAGAGACCGAGGCCCAGAGAGGTCACAAGGGAGGAGACAGCTCAGCGGCCAGCACACCGTGCAGACGTGCTCCACGGAAGCCAGCTGAGGACTCCGAGGCTTAGCCAAGTGGTGCCTTCCTGGTCATATTAACTAAACCGCCACGCCGTGGGAGGTGCCGTGGACAGGGAGGGTGTGTGCCGTGCCTGCTCCTGCATAGGCATCCATTGGACGGGGGACACAGGGCGACGTGGGTGGTGATGCTGAGCGGACTTTGGCCCCAACCTTGGAGGGAGCCCGCGGGGGCCATTCCTTCCCTGGGTGTGATCTGTGGCGCTGTCCTCTTCTGGCCAGCTCTCTCCCCTGGGCGTCCCCATGCACCGCCCCCCCACCCCAACCCCGCCTTCTCAGCCTCCTTGCAGCTCCTCTCCTTCCTCCTCTCTCAGCCATGTGCCCTGGGGGCTGTCCTCCCCCTCGGCCGTCTCAAACACGCTCGGAGCCCTGGGCGCCAGACGCAGCCACCCAGCCACGTCTGCTCGGGATATGGCACGGCTTCCTCACTTCTGTCACCCACCGGGCCCGGTCACCCCCCTGAGCCTTGCCTCCCTCAGTGGAGCTGCCCTCCTTCCACCCGGAGGCCAAAGTGGGCAAAGTGCCCACCATCTAGACCTCTCCCTCTCCCGCCTCCTTCCTCCCTCACCTGGCCTGGGTCTGGTTGGCAATGCTGCTATAAAGTGACAGATAGTTGTCACCTGCTGGTGCTTACTCATGACCTGGCATTTTTTCTAAGGGGTTTGCACATATTAACTCATTGAATCCTCCCAACAACCCTGGTGGGTACCAGTACTGTCTCCACTTTGCAGACAAGGAAGCAGGCCCAGAGAGGGTGGTAATTTGCCCAAGGCCACACAGCAGCTGGGCTGTGGAGCTGGGACCAGGCTCAGACAGATGGGCCCTTGAGTCTGGGCTTCACAGTGGCTTCTCAGGAAGGGTCCTCTGTTTCCTCACCGTCACCACCCCACTCGGGCCCCGCGTCTCTCCCCCAGACCACCGCAACTGCATCCTGTGTCCAGGGGGTCTGTTTTCAACATGAAAATCTGACCATGTCACCACCATGCTCCTGCCTTTACCAGCCTCCCTCTCCCACTGCCCAGGTATAGGATGGAATCCTCCAAGCTCCTCATGGTGGCATCCAGAGCCCTGATCTGGCCTCGCCCATTCTCCTGTGCCTTCACCCACCTCTCTGCCCTCTCCCGCTAAACACATGCTCTCGGGGTGCTCCCCCCACCCAGATGGCCGTTGGTGCCTAAACTCACCACATCCCAAGTGTCCCATGTCACCGTGCTCACCCACCCAGCCCTGGCTCTTCCTGGCAAAATCCTACTCACGCGCCCCAGCGGAGGGGCCTGCTGAGCCTCCCAGGCGGACCCCATGATTCCCTGCCCTATACACCCTTAGCAGCCAAGTTAGCTACCTGTGGGTCTGTCCCCCTCAGAGTCCAATGGTGACCTCTCTCTCCCCTACCTGGCACGCGGAAAGCCTTTGAAGGACTGAATAAAGGAACAAATGCATTTTCAGGAAGATAAAGTCCTAAGTCTAATGAAAGTGATTTATTATTAATAGCAATTGCTAGCATTTATTACTGAGCACGTATCTGCCGGGCACCACGCGCAGAGCCTGCATCATACCCTCCTATCTTCACGGCAGCCCCGTGAAGTATCCATTACTGTTGTCAGCCCTTTAATGGACAGGTGGCTGAGGCTCAGCGAGGTTGAGCAGCTTGCTCAAGGTCACACAGCTGGAGAAAAGTGGGGCTGGGATTCAAAGCCAGGTTTCTTCCAAACTTGAGCTGCAGACCCCCACTGCTGGCAACCCCGTTGCCCAGAACTGCCCAGAAAAGCGGGGCGAGCCTGGAGGGGTCGTGCGTGCGTGGGCAGCGCTGAGAGGGATGTGCCTGTCCTCGCTGCCTGACGAGCTGCTTGCATTTCCGAATGTAATCGGCCACGAAGTCCTAAGTGAGCAGACTCAGGTCCCTTGTTCCTGACTGTCACACGGGCAATTGGGGCCCTCCGAGCATGAACCATATGATGAGTGAGGTTCAGCCCAGTGCCGGAACTACGTGGCTCTTCACCGCTGGGCCCTGCGAAGGTATTTCTTTTTAGAATAAGGGGGTCAGGTGAGCTCGGCACCCCCATCTCAATGGCTACATGGGACAGGAAGGGTTGCCCCTTCCAGGCAAGCTCCTATGGAGGCCCTTCCCTTGTCATCCAGAGCCAGCCTGGATGAGGCGCCAGCCTCCCCCAAATACACCCCTAGCCTCAGGGCAGCCTGACCCTGTCCTGCTGTCCCACCTAGGCTGCAGACAGACGGGAGACTGCCCTATGCCTCCAGTAAGCTGTGGGCTTGTCAACTGGCAGAAGAAGGGCTGAGACAACCTTTCAAAGCCCCTTGTCAGCATCAGGATTCCATGCAGCTAGGAACGATTAGCAGTCAGCTCCTGCCACGATCAGGCCGCATAACAGACTACTCCCCTCTATATCGAGGGGTGCCTCTTTCTCGTGAGTTTGGTATCTGGGGTTTGGCTATTCTGCACTGGGCTTGGCCGGCTGGACTCCAGGCTGCTGTTCGGGCGCTGGTCCCTCCATGTTTCTCGCATCCTCTTTGGACCAGGTGCTACTTAAGGCATATTCTTCTCATGGTGAAAAGACCCAACGGTGCAAGCACGTTTCAAGTCTCTGTGTGTGTTTCATTTGCTGGAATCTCATTAGCTAAAGCAAGTGCCATGGCCAAACTCCAAATCAGGAGGTGGGGAAGTCGACCCCACCTACACAAGGCTATGGCTGGGTACAGGGCAGTGAAGAACCGAGACCAACCATTCCGTCTGCCACCCAGGGAGAAAGTGAGCCGGGCTCAGAGCTGGAAAGGGCCCCAGAGATCACAGGCATAGAAACTGAGGCCCAGGGACGAGACAGGATGTGCCCAGGGAGACATGGGACCCAGGCTCATACCCTGCATTTGTGCTTGTGTTCCCTGGAGAGAGGGAGGGACTGGACTACCTGGGGTTGGGGGCAGTATGCCACCCCAATCCCATGACCTCCCCTAAAGAGCAGAGACATGACTGCTTGAATTTCTCCAGCTGCCCTCCCTGGCTACACCTGCCCTGCCCGAAGGACCCCTCCCCACTCTGCCTCTCCCATTCAGCCCTTCCCTCTCTCTTCCTTTCCCTTACTCCTTCCTCTCTTCCTCCAGCTTTACACAGTAGACGCAGTTCCTAAGAACGGTAGCCTCACAAAATCTCATGGTTGGGAGGTCCTCCAGGCCAACCCTCTGCCTGGGCAGAAGCCCCTGGGGGAGATCGTCAGCCTCAGGTGGCTGGGTTCCTTCCAGGGATGGGGAGCTCACTACCCCCACAAGCCCGTCCCTTCTGTTGCTAGGCAGCTCAGACCCCAAGAAATTACCAACTCATTTTTAGTTCCAAGTCTGCCTGCCCCAAAATTCCACTCATTAATCTTAGTCCAATATTTAGGAAAACGTACATGTCTGCTGGGGCCTGGGGATACAGAGATGAGATGAGAGTCTGTCCTCACGCCCAAGGGACCGCAGACCACAGGGGAGGCAGACAAGGGTACGAGGTGACAGGTTTTCGGGTCAGGGAATCATGGTTGTCCTTGGGAGGTGTCCTAACCTTCCCGCCTCCTGGGGCAACAGACAGATCTCTTCCCCAGGACATCTTGAGATGCTCTGGTGCTAGTCAGACCTGGGTTTGAATTCCGGACTCATCATCTATTAGCCATGACCTTGGGCATGGCTAGGCCTAGTGTCCTCCTGTATAACCCTGGGATAATGGACACGTGCCCCCGTGGGAGGATGGAAGGAAGGGTGCCTAAAGCTCTTGGCACACAGAAGGGCTCCGTGAATGGCACTGTTGCCATCATCGTTGTTTATCCTGTGCCCCGAGATGGAGTCAGCGGTTAGCACATCTGCACTCAGCAAGTTCAAACTTTGACCTTCAGAGCGGGACTTCACAGTCACCCCCAAGTTGGAGTGAGCAAAGGACTTTTGAGAATGAGAGTCTGTTGTCTGCCTTCTTGTCGCTTCCTCTCAGAAAGGAGGACCGGAGTCACTGTGCCCGGAGAACCACCGGCGGCATTAGGACCCCAGACACCTTAGGGCGCATCTCTTCCACAGAGATCAGGGAGCAGGTGGCCTTCGCACGGAAGAGATGTCATCTGCTCTTGTATGGCCTCTTCTGGAATCTGAGGGCTGTAAGGAAGCTCAAAATGTCTCGTTGAATACCCCATCTCAGTGCTTGGAGTCAGGAGGGTCAGGACACTAAAGACGGACGCAGGGGCCACTGTGTCCCCATCCAGCCCTCACAGCAGACATAGTTCAGCATTTACGGCTCTCTTCTTCCACTGAGTGTGGACTCAGACTCACAGTCACCCTCAACTCGGGCTCCTCCACATGAGCAATAGGAGTTCCTCAACCAGTCTTGCTTTACAGCAGCCCACGCAGGCTTCCTGAAGGAGTCGAGGGGAGAGCACGTTCCAGGTGTGGATGGGGAAGGCCCTGTGCTCAGTCCTCCTGCCCTCCCATCAGGGGCTCAAGAGACAGAGCAGGCGGGGCTGGTGTTGAGTAGACTGGGGACAGGGACCGGGCGGGAGAGGAGGAAGAAAAAGGCCGTTGGGAGCAGAGGGGGCTGTTGGGTGAGCTGCGGGCCAGGGCAGGTTCCTGCGGGGGGTCTGGGCCCTTCGCCTGAGGATGCCTGGAGCTCAGGCTCACCTGACATGTTGTTGCAATAACATAAGCTCGGGAAATTCTTTACAATTGTAGCGCTTGCTTCTCATGCCATGTATCAGCCCCTCAGAGCGGCAGATTCATCCAGGTCCCCTGCTTTTGCCCTGCTGTCCTGAGCCTATGTTGGGGGCAGGGTGTATGGGAGGGGGCTGGGAAATAAGGCCAGGCACCACCTCATGGCATCACTGCCCTGCTCCAGAACCCTAGTGGCTCCCCATCACCCTCGGCATGATGGGCGAACTTTTAAAAGCTATTATGCCTGTGAAAGCCTCTGTGAAAATCCCTGACTACAAAAGCTGCTGAGGACCCCTGTAGCACCCCCCTCCTTGGGCCACCCTGGGCCTTGTAGGGCCTCAGGCCATCTGCAGTGCCCCAGGGCTCCAGGGAATACAGCTAGAAAACCCCTGGGATAAAATCCCCAGATTCCTCCATCTGGCACCCAAGGCCCTTCCCCCCCCCGCCCACCCCCACCCCCCTGCCACTGTCACCGTGCCATCCTCCCCAGCTCCCTGTTTCATGCCACCCAGCCCAGAGCTACCTTGATCCCTGGCCCCATTTGCCACCCTGCTCGCTCTGCCTGGAAGCCCCCCCACCCCGCTGGATCCCATCACACTCCTTAGTTGATCCATTTCTCCCATTCTTCTAGGAAGCCCTGCCACTCTGTCCCTCCTCCTCCCCCCAGGGCATCTGGCTCCCCCTGAGCCTCGCAGCACTTCCTACCTTTTAGCATGGTTATTTATATACCTGTCTGGCCTCCCTGTTAGCTGATAAATTCCTTACAGGCAGAAACTATCTTCTTTATCTCTGTCTCCCTGGCAGTTCCCAGCAGGGTCTTGAGCAGAATAGGGGCTGAGTAAATATTTACTTGTTGAATATCTTTATTGAGTGCTTTATTGAGTATTGGGCAGTCAGGCTTCAAGGTGAAAGGCCCTGCCCTCAGCAAGGCTTCGGTCTGAGAGAAAGCAAAACCTGGAAAATGACAGTCGCCATACAGAGAAAAACGCAGAATGTGGGAGGCAAGCAGCTCAGAAGTGCCTAACCCAGCCTTGGGGGTGGTCAAGGAGGGCATCATAGAGGAGGTGACACTCGGGAGAAGTCAAAGGACAAGCAACACCTACCAAGCAGAGTGCATGGGGAACAGCATCGCAGGCAGGGGGAACAGAATTGCAAAGGCACAGAGGCAGGGAGCATGGCTCTCATGCCCAGACTGGCTTGGAATGTGCTCTGCCGCTCGGTGGCCCAGACCCAAGTGTATGAGGTGGGGAGTGGGAGATGACTCAAGAGCAGGTAGGGACGCACAACGCAGGGCACTGTAGGAATGAAACACTCCTGAGGATGTTGGCCCGGGGAGCAGGATAGAAAGCATCCCACAAGGAGGAGGAATGGGCTGCAATGAGGCTGCGTGGTCCGTGGGGGAGGCGGGAGCTCTGAGACCTGGGCAGGGTTTTTGTCTTCTCTGAACCTCAGTCTTCTCACCTGTAAAGTGGGTGGTTCCAATCAGAGAATCTTGAAGACCCCTGACCTGCTCTGGATTAGAAATGCCCATGGAGCCTCAACTAGACGACTGCCCATCAGTCAGTCAGTGTGGCACCAAGAGAAACCAGGTACAAGAGGGCCTAGGCTTTGAGGGGCAGTTAGGGTGGGGCAGAGCAGATCAGGAGGGTTCCACGGGGGCGATGGGGGGCACCCCAGAGCTGGGGTCCGTGAGAACATTCAGTATGGATTCCCATATCTACTCTTCACCACACCCGTATATAGGTGGGTTTTGTTGGCCCCATTTTGTGGGTGAGGGATTTGAGGTCCAAAGATTAAGTGGCTTGATCTCCCCCCAACTGGCAGGCAGATCCCATCACCCAAGGCTCCCACCCTCCACCCCACCCACCCATGGGAAACTGGCCCAGGCCCTGCAGTCACCCTGCACACTTTGTCGTTCTTCTGTCTCGGCCCTGTCACTACCCTATGGGGCAGAGCAGGAAGGGATGGTTAGATGGTTAGAAGGTTAGAGGGTTAGAAGGAGTTCTTAAGGTGACCGGCTCTGTCAGTTTGCCCAGGACTGAGGGGCTGTCAGTATGAAACCCATGACACCAAGCAAACCAAGACAGATGGGTCAGACTACTCATCTGCAGGTGGTAAACTGAGGCCCAGGTCACTCCTTGCAGGTGGCAAATGCCCTGGTCCCCAAATTTGCCCCACCTCCAGTACACACATATATTCCAGCCCAGGGGCCAGCTCAAGAAGGGGCCTCCCTCCCCAACCTCCCAGTTCCCAAGGCCCCAAGCTGGGGGCCACCAAAGACTTCTAGGGAAGGCCCTAGATAGTTTGTAACTGAGTCAGGGAAACCCAGCCAAGGCTCAGCCTTAGGACCATCTTGGGCTCCTCCTCCAGGTCCGGATGCCCAGACTGGCTTGGAATGTGCTCTGCCCCTCGGTGGGTGGCTCTCTCCTCCCCAACTGGAAACTCTGGACTTTGGCTCCCAGGGCCCAGCCCTGCTGCCCCAGCAGACGCCCCACCCCGGAGTCTGACTTCCGAACCCTGTTCTGCCATGAGATCTCTGGGACTGTGAACAAATTACCTTCCTGTCACTAGGCCTCCCTGAAAACGGGATCGGAGGAAAGTCCACCTCTCGGGACTGTTGTCAGAACATCAGAGATGGTTCGCGTACACATGCACTGCGGACGAGCCTCAAGTCCTGCGTTCATAACAGCACCCTCCACCAGAGCGGCTCTGGAAACACAGCTCAGTCAGTCCATACGCCGGGTCCTCAACTTCCAGGTGCCAGTGCTCCCAGGAAGTGAGGCCGGGGCCAGGGAAATCAGGAGGCCTGATGGGGGCCTGGGGCAAGCCTCTTAGCCTCTCTGAGCTGTGGTTCCTTCATTGGCAGAAAGAGAGATGTTATTTCCTGGATTTATTGTGGGGACAGGAGTGACACACTTAGCCCAGTGCTTGCACTCCACAAGCAGCCTCTAAGGATGAGCCGGGCCCCCGAGGAGCTTGCCCTGCCCTTCGTGGCCCTTCTGTGCTCTGCAGCCCTGACCCCCAGACCGGGATGGAGTGGGCTGCAGGGGTGATGGAGTTCCCCTGCTGTCCCCGAGCCTGCCCCCTCCCAAGGCCCAGCTCCAAACCCACCCCCACCCAGGGCAGGGAGACACATGCTGGAGACACGCACACACGCACACACGCACATGCGCATACACTCTTTCTTTTTCTGTTGTTTGCGGCTAATTGTTTATTAGGAGATGCAGGCGACTGCGCCAGTGGGAAGGCTCAGCTTGCTCCGCTATAATTAGGATAATGCACGTTAGTCATTTAGTGTAACTCAGAGAGCAGCCCCTCCCCCGCAGCTCCTGCTGCAGCTCCCAGGCCAGGTGGCCCGTGTACCCCACCCCTGCCCTCTGCCCACCTCCCTGCCCCATCCTTCCATCCCCCCCACCCGGCACCTGCCAGGCTGAGGTGTTCCTCCCTCCCCCCCTTCTCCCTCTCCTGGTTTCTTTCTCTACCTCCCCTCTTCTCTCCTGACTCTAGCTCTCTCTCTCCTTTTCCCAACCACCGCCCCCCGCCCCCCGACCCCGGGCTTCCTCACCCTTGCCTCATTTCCACTGTCCCCCCTCCCCAGCCCTCCTGGGAGCCAGAAGCAGAGGTCTGGGCAGGTTGGCCAGCCGAGGAGGTCAAGCCTGGGTTTCCAGGCCCTGGGCAGGGGCAGTTCTAGTGTAGGGTGTGACCTCGTGGGGGCCCGCCTCCCTCAGGCCTGCTTCCCTGGAGGGCGCCCTGCTTCTAGCTGCCCTCCCCTCCCTCCTCCCTGCTCTAGGCCCGAGGACCTGACTGGCAGAGCAGGGCTCTGTCTGCAAAAGCCCCCTCCCATGAGCACAGCAGTGGGACTCCTTTGCCCTATTCCCCCATGCACCTGTGGTCTTCCTGAAATCCCAGAAACAGTGGTGTTTGGAGCGAGTTGGGGTTCTGGGGGGTGTAGGTGGGGAGATCCTCCATCTCACACGGCCCGAGGTGGACAGGGCAGCCGAGTACCAGGGGCTACTCCAGTAGTTTCCTTTTGTTCTGAGCCCCACGGCCACTAGGAGTCTCCAGACCTGACCACATATGATCCCCCCACCCCTCTTCCTCCACCCCGGAGCCCCCCTCCCAGCCCTTTCTACCACAAAGGGGACCTCTCATCAGGCCCATTACAGCTGGGCAGACTGAGGTTTGCCCTCGCCCTGAGAGTTGTGGCAGGGGGCAGAGGTGAGGATGGGGTCCCCTCTGGATTTTCAGAAATCAATAAAAGAGCTGTTCCGCAGGGGTGAGGGATGCTTGCCTGGAAATACAAAGCCTCCTTGTCTTCACCAGCCTGTTTGAGCCTCTGGTCCCCATCCTGAGTTCACAGGTGCAGACAGACTGACAGACACACACTCACAGCTCTGAAGGGCAGGCCCCCAGAGCAGGCACTCGGACGGGGGCCAGGGCCACTGCGCATTCTGGAAGGGACAGAGCTTCTGTCCCTGAAGCTGATAACCCCTCCTCTCCTGGACTTGCCCAGCCCAGGAACCCTGCCTCTGTGCTCAGGTTTCTTCAGCCCAGGGTCACCATCCTGACTCCCCCAGGAGGTCTGTCTCACCCCCTCCTGGGCTTTCCTTTCTCCCCCTCCCTCTCTTCATGGGCCCACAGACTCTGTACCCTCTGGCCTCACTGGTGTAGCTTACAGCATCCCACAGAGAGAGAGCAGAGGTTGAAGGGGGAGGGAGGGAGTGGGCCCAGCCAGGCTCTCAGGACCAGGAAACCATTCCTGGAGTCGCTTCCCTCTGGCTCCGAGGCTCCGGGGCTGGCAGGAAGGTGGCCCTGGGGCCAGCAGGGAGCCAGGACACAAGAGCCCTGGCTCCAGTGGGTCTCCGATCTGCTGTGCTGCGTACTGAGCAGCTCTTTCCTTCCTGGCTTCAGGTGCCCTGGAGAAGGACCAGGTGGTCAGGGCCAGCAAGCAGGGCCCTCCCAGCGGCAGCACCTTGGGGGTTGTGGCTGCCTGAACCCCTGGGGCCCTGGCCCTCCTTTGGGCCCTTGGGAAGCCCCCGACTTAGCTGAGCTCCTAGCCCCTGACTTAGCTGAGCTTGGTTCTTTCTCTTCTCCACCAGTGGGTCCTCCTCCCCTCCATTCTACCACCTGCGTCTCTCTGATTTCCTTCCTGATTCTCGAACATGATGGGTCACAGCTGGTGGAGGGAAGGATTTTAGGCTGAGGGAGCAAAAGGAGTGGCCCAGTTGGGATAGCTGTCCCAGGACAGGGGGAAGGGCGGGGTGCCTGCAAGGGGAAGATGCGTACAGATCCTGTGTACGTGTGCATGTGTGTGTGTGTGTGTGCGCGCGCACACGTGCATCAGCAGGCACGACCTCCCAGGGCCCCCTGGTACAGACCCAGTGTGTGTGCGTGTGTGCATGCGTGTGCAGCAGCAGGCACGACCTCCCAGGACCCCCAGTCGTTCATTTGTTCATGGCTCTGTGCTGGGGGCCGGGGTAAAGGAAGCAACCTCGCAGCAGGCTGGTCACCCCCAGTCAAAGCAGCAAAAGGCTCAGACACAGCGAGGAGGGGAGCCGGTCGCTGGGTTTCGGGGGATCCCTGGGCCATGACTCAGGAGGCTGTATGAGTTCCGTTCCGTGACAAGGACAGTAACTCCCAAACAAAAGCTGACATTTAAAAAGGCTGACTGTGGGGGCGCCTGGGTGGCTCAGCCGGTTAAGCGGCTGCCTTCGGCTCAGGTCATGATCCCAGGGTCCTGAGATCGAGCCCCACATCGGGCTCCCTCCTCAGCGGGGAGCCTGCTTCTCCCTCTCCCTCTGCCTGTCTCTCTGCCTACTTGTTCTCTCTCTCTGTCAGATAAATAAATAAAATCTTTAAAAAAAAAAAAAAAGGCTGACTGTGTGCCAGTCCTGGCTGAAGGGCTTTATGGGTCATCTTACAACACGTGCATTTCCTTTTCACCCCCTGGGACAGTTTAGGAAACTGAGGAAGAGGCATGCTCAGCTGCTGCTCACCCAAGCTCACACAGCTGATGAGTGGCAGAGCCCATCTGAGGGGAGGCTTCCTGACCCTCCGTTTTGGGGTAGGGACCCTGCCGTCCCTGCAGCTAAGAGGGAGTTCCCCGGTAGACGCAGGAGGTGACCTGGTGGCCCATCACCGGTGCTCCTGCGGTGAGCAGGCCTCGGGGAATTGAGGCAGAGTGGGGGACGGGTGCCCCTCCCACTGGCCCCTCCCCAAGCTTGTTCCAGCCAGGTGTCGCAGGGGGTGTGACAGTACAGGGAAGCCACCTCCCCAGGATTTACAGCCTCCAAGGAGGAGAGCAAGAGCCACCTGGGGGCTATGGGCTTCTGGAAGCTTCGATTGCTTCCAGCCCGCCCTCCACGACCCATGACGGGAGTGGTTAGTTCTCATACACACTGACTGCTCCCAGACCAGCCGAGGCTCCAGGCACACGGGGCCTCAGTGTGGGGGTTGAGAGGGGGACAGCCCCACCCTGACAGAGCTGCCTTGGGAAGGGGTATAGCAAAGTGGGGGAGGGAGGGACAGTGGGGCTCAGGGGGAGGGTGGACAGCCCAGGCCCCAGACCTCAGGGAGGCCCCCATTCCTATGCTGGGCTCCTCCTCAAAGAGGTGGTTTAGGGCAGCCCCAGCCTTGGGTGGGGACATACCTCTATGGACCAGCCTATATGGCATCTTTGTCAACTCGGAGAAAGACAGAAGCATTTCTGCACTAGGCGCTGGGCTTGATGAACAGAGCCTGGGGCTGGGTTTAATCCCCTGCTGGCTCCCTGGGCCCAGCATCTCTGTGCAAGACCCAAACTATTTCCCAGGATGTGGAAGCCCTGTCCTAGCAGATAGGGGAGGGCAGTGTTCGGGGCCCACTGGGCCCAGCTGTCACCTCCCCTTTATCCCGCTGACCCCGGCTTGGTCCGGAACCCACCAGACTCCCTGCACACATGGCACCTGTCCACGCCTAGGTCACCCATGCAGCAGGCAGGGCAGGGACTATCCGCTTCTCCCCGATGAGGCCCAGAGAAGGGAGGACACCGCCTGAGGTCACACAGCAGATTTGCCGGAGGTGTATTTCAGGGCCCCCCCCCAAAACTAGTACTCCTTCCAGCCTTGTGCCACTTTTGAACTCCCTGGGACGCTCTGCTCCACGCACCTATCATCTCTGTACTTGTCCTTTTTAACTTGAGAGACACTGACAGACGACCTGCCGTGAGCTGAACAATGCATCAAGTGCTAGAGAAAAGCGGGTCAGCACTTCTCTCCTCAGGATGAAATAACCAGTAAGTGTTGAATGAATAAACAAATGAACACTGAGCACTGACTCTGTACCAGCAATTTGCTTATTTAATCATGACAACATTATGAAATACGTTCTAGGATCCTCATTTTACAGGTGTGGAAATTGAGGCCCAGAGAGGTTAAGTAACTTACCTAAGTTCACACAGCGAGGAAGTGTCAAAGCTGGGATCTGAGCGGGGGTTTGTGTGGCCCCCCCAACCACACAGGTACTTTCTTTCTTTTCTTTCTTTTTTTTCCCAATATCCTTTAAAAAAAAATCTTGGAATAGCTTCAAACACTTTCCTTCATTTTTAATGACATTTATTGTTTCCTTTCTAATTTTACAAGCAATACATGTTCATTGCAGACAACTGGAAAATACATCAAAGCCTAAAGTAAAAAATAACAATCACCCATAATCCCCACCCCCCAGGTATAACCACCATTAGCATTTTGATGTCTTTCCTCCCAATGTCTACATCTTTTTATGTAAAATTGGTATCACACCGTATAGCCAGTTTTACACCCTTCTTTGTTTAGTTCAAACTATTTTGTGAGCATTTTCCCATTGGAGTCAATATTTTTTTTGAAAACTAGATCTGTAATGGCTGCACACATCCATTCTTAAGCATTTGCTTTTATTTAACCATACCCTGCTTTTGGCCATTTAGGTGTTTCTAATTTTTTACTAATAAATGTAACATCACAGTGAATATCTTTTTACATAAATCTTTGAGCTGATGTCTACGCACGGGACTCCCAAAGGGGAGTCCCTGGGACAAGGAGCATGAACAGTGTCAAGGCCTTTAAAGCATATTTTGAAAGTGCTGTCTAGAAAATTGTCTAGTGTACCCTCTGACAGTAAGTAGGGTGTGCGGATGTCCCATTCCTTAAAACCCTTGCTAATACTGGTATCACTAATTTAAAACACAAAAACAAACAACCTCCCTCAGCCTCACTTTGGCACCCAGCTCCGTGGTACCTGGTATATTGGTTGATGATTCCCCGTTTTGCTGATGGGGAAATGGGGCCTCAGAAATGGCATGCTTGCCCTGGGGAGATCTAACCCATTAGCCAAGGAAGAGCAGGACTGGAACCCAGGCGCCCCTCCTCCTGGCCAGAGCCCTCTTCCAGGCACCCTCAGAGGGAAGCTTCCTTCCCTGAAGCTCTCCTGGGCCAGAGATGTTTTCCCCGAAGTCCCACCCCTGCTGTGGGCCTAGAGGTTTGAGCTGGGGGGCGGAGGGTCACTGCACAAAGGCCATCCCTGACCTCTTGACAGTGGACACATGGACCCTAGGATCCTTGCCACCTGCAGCAACCGTGTCTCTTGCGGCCTCTCATTCATTCCTTCATCCATTCATAGATTCGACGCTTGTATATGCCAGACACTGTTCTAGACTCTGGGTCCTTCATCATCCACTGTCAGCAACATCAAATTATGCCATACAAGTCACAGCCTTCAGTGTCTCCCAGCCCTTCCTGCTTAGCACTGTTGTTTTCCAAAGCCTGTGATAACAAGGCCTGGGATGCTTGATAAAGATACAGACGGTCAGGTCTCTCCCCTGGTGATTCGGATTGTGTTAAGCCTGGGTCCAGCCCTAGAGTCGGTTTGCTCTTGTTTTGTTTGCTCCTGCTGAATCTTACATTCAGGCAAGTTCAGCCGAAGGATCCCCCAACACTGACATCTGGTGTGGCCCTTGCAGGCGCACATGCACACACACACACACACACACACACACACACACACACACACAAACACGTGAGTAACCAAGCCCGCTCCCAGCACAGCCCAGCGCCCTCAGGCCCTACTAGCACACCCTGCCGTGTCCCTCAGCCTCAAACTCACCAAAGCTAATGACAATCTTTTTTTTTCTGATTTGCCAGCGATTAGTTTTAATTTTGGGACAATTAGAGGTAGAAGCAGGAGGTATCTGATCTTGATTAGAAGCAGGGAGATGGCCAGAGGCACCCCCATTCCCAGGCTGCCTGGCTCTAAGCCTCCATGTAGATTATATTTTCGATCGGTTTGGGGGGCGGGGACGGGGGCTGGCCTGTGTGCCTGGAGAGAAATTGGGAAGGTTTTGTGGGGGTGGCCAGAGGCCCCTGCTGTGCTCCCAGACACCAACAGCCAGCCTGAGATGAGAAAGGAGGGCCTCTGGCCTGCACAGGTGCCCCAGGCCTTATAAGAGGGTAGAAGGGAGATCCGTGAACCCAGTGTCTGCCCATATCCCAGTCCAGCTGGAAAAGCAAAAGCATAAATAAGTAGGTGCCTTCTGGTGTTGGGGTTGGCCTGAGAGGTCTCTGCACAGGTGAAGGGGCACGTGGGCCGGCGTCCTGCCTGCAGGGGGCATTCACAGAAGTGACGGAGGAAACAGTTCGATGGTCATTGGCAGCTCATACTCACACCAGGGCCACGCTCCAGGTCAGTCGGGGCCGGGGCTGGACAGAGCCAAGGAGTAGCAAAGTACCATCCAGGTGGCTGTGGGGAGAAGCAGTGCCAGCACCAGGCATGGAAGGATGAGGGGACCCCACACCCCATCTCCTGTCTTCTTCTCTTGGGTGCTAGTGGGTCCAGTCCAATGCCCTTGTACACAGGGCCAGTGAAGCTTCTATTCACGCCATCATCTCTTTCTGGAACAAGAAAGAATGAAGGCTGCTGCCTCTCAGCTGAGCATAACCCCGAAGCGGCCCTGGGTTGGTGCTCCCCAAGGGGCTGGGCAGATTCAGGCCCAGGGAGGTCGTGGGGGAGGATTCCAGGAGGATGGGAGTGCGGGCTGTGGCATCCACAGGCACCCCATTCTTAGTTACCACGCTGTAAAGAGCTGGGTGTGCCTTCCGGGGTTGTGGGAAGGAACTTGCTCGGATCAGCTGGGAAGGGTCACATGCGAGGTATGGTGTCAGGAAGGGGCTGGGAGTGCCTCGGCCACCATCATTATCCCTGTGTGCAAGACCCGCGCGACCCCAGCCCATCTTTTTCCCCTGATACGGTGTCTCCTCTCATTGGGGAAACTGAGGCTGTGAGGGGCATACATAGCCAACCCCCTGTGTGAGTCTGCTTGGGCGGCCCTCCCAAAGCGCCACAGGCTGGAGGGCTAAAACAACAGACACTTGCTTCTCAGTGCTGGAGGCTAGAAGTCCGAGGCGAGAGGGTCAGCGGGGCGGGTTGCTCTGGGGCCTCTCTCCTTGCCCTGCAGATGGCCGCCTCCTCCCTGCGTCTTCCCGTGGCCTTCCCTCTGCACGTCCGTGTCTTGATCCCCTCTGCTTGTAAGGACACCAGTCATATTGGATTGGGCCCCACCCTAGGGACCTCGTTTTACTCTAATCCCCTCTTTGCAGGCCCTGTCTCCAAACACAGCCGCACTCTGAGGTCCTGGGGGTCAGGCCTTGCATGAATGAGTCGGCGTGGGGGTCACAATTCAACTCATGACACCCCTCATGCGCCCGAGAGGATGCGGAGAAGCCATTTCTAGAAGGAGAGGATCCCAGGGCTGGGCTCAAATGCCTCAGGAGGCCCAAGGCTGTGTACACAGAGGGGAGCCCGGCTGCTCCTCTGTTGGGAGCCGCTCCGGGGGGGAGCCGAGGCCACGGCAAGCCTGGTGTGCAGGGTGAGCAGGGCCCAGGACACGAGAGCGGGAGGTGGGGGCCTGGAGGGCAAGTGCGCTGGGGAACAAGTGGAGCGGGGTGAGGGGCCAAGCGTGGCCGGGGTTCAGAGCCAAGCCTGAAGACCCGCTGTGTGTGGGCTGCCTGGTGTGGGGCCTGAGGGGCAAGTGTGCTCCAGCCCGGGTTAGCAGCTCTCCCTCTGTTGGGGATCCAGGCCGCCAAGTCCCCCCGTCACGCCCCTACAGCACCTCAGATCCGTGTAGATCTTCCCCTCCCCCATCTGTGGTCCTTCCTTCCCCGGCCGGGCCCTGCTCCATGCCGAGATGCAGGCCAGCGTGCACACTTGCACACACACCCAAGCGTGCACACACCTTCCCACAGAGCGTCCCTGAAAACCTGACCTGTCTGCCGACAGCTCCGCAGGTCTCACCTTCCTCCCTTCCAGCCCCCGCCACCCCAGAACTCTTCCAGGGCCTCTCCCACGTCCCTGGGGAAACCGAGGCCCAGAGAGATCAAGCAACTCCTTACTCAGGCTCCAGAGTAAGTGAGCACAGGAGAACAGGGGTTAGTGCTGCAATCTCAGAAACACTCGCCTCCCCCACAGCGGAGGCCTCAGGGCCCCGGAGGAGAGAATGACTCACGGTGGTGACTGGAGGGGGTGTCGTGTGTCACGACGACATAAATACAAAAGCCGTAGCACCCTAATACTGTCTCTTCTGGCTCCCCTTTCTGAAAGCAAGCTGTTTTCTTAACACAAGTCGCTCCCCCTTTCAGAAACTCAGATTCCTTATCTGCGAGGCTACGGCCCTGCGCCAGGCCCCCTCCCCCTGAGCGGCCACCCAGTCGCCTCTGCTGCAGGAGGAGGCGCTCCTACCCCACACGGCAGCCCCGTCAGTGGTGGGCAGCTCACTCCGAGAGCCCCACTCATTCCACAAAAATCTACTGAGGGCAGAGGGGTGCGTGCAAACGTGGTGTCCAGTCCCTTCCTCCGTGCCCCCATCTGCTGCCCACCTGGTGGTTCCTGCCCCCACTAGGCCTCCCAGGGGTCCAGATGGCCCACCGTGGGGTTGGGACAGTGAGAGAGTCTGAGGGAACTAAGCGCCACTCAGCAGCCTCTGGGGACGGTAGGCAAGGCAGGGTCGGTGGTAACGATTTCGGCAGCCCCGTCCTGTGCACCCCGGCTTGGGGGCAGTGAGTGCTTCCAGCTGCAGCAGCTGCCCTTCTCCAAGCCCAGCGGGACAAGCATGGTGGCCCTCCCCATCTCGGCCCTGGCCATCCTGCCATACAGAGCAGTGCCCCCCTCCTCCCCCTTGGCCTCTTAGCCAACATCCCTGTGAAGGAGCCAATGTCACTCAGTTTCTGATGTGGGAACCAAGGCCCAACGTGGGAAGTAAATGGCCAGCGAGTGTCACAGGGAGAACCTTGAACTTGAGTCTTGAAATCTTTGCCTGCTTCCTGCTGCTTCCAAAGCAGTTGGCTGGCTCCTTGTGCCCTGGCTCAGATTGTTACCCTGGACCCCAACATGTGTGACTTGGGCCAGCCTCCCCCACACCCCGATGGCAGGGGTACCTCGGAGACTCCTGGGGTAACTGTGGGGTGGGGATTCCAGCCAGGAAGGCTCTCCCCATCTCTCCAGACATCCTCCTGTCCTCCTCTTGAACTTGGCTGCCCTCCTGTACCCCACCACTGGCAGCCGGTGTACCTTGCAGGGTGCAGAGCATCCAGGGGGGAAGGTGGCCCAGGAACAGAGTTCTCCTGGGAATGGAAGAAGCAGTCTGGTGGTCAGAGCGTGGGCTGCACCCCCATGGGTGGTCTCCCCAGCTGGTCCTAAGGGCCGCTCAGAGAGAGCCCTAAGTAGGTACATGAGACCAGGTGCCACTCCTCTTAGATCACCTGACCCAAAGGGCCAATGCCCTGCCCCAAGCCAAATACCTCTTTTTTTGAATGAGGAAATTAAACCACAGATTTAAAAAAAAAAAAAAAAGGACATAGACACCAGAGCCACAAGAGTCTCCAGAGCTGGGAATTTTTAGTTCATTGCCTTTATGAGGAATTGGCTATGAAGGTTTGTAGAACTGTCAAGGTTTCATTGATGGTGATAAAATGATAAATGTGCATCAACTGCAAGTAACCACTATAGCATTGATTAGGAGTCTCCTCCTTGGGACACAGGTCCGCACAAATCACTCAGCATAAATCAGCCATGATTTGTTGAAGGCTTGCTCAGTGAACGGCCTCACAGATAACTAGCTTCCATACAAGACAGGATGAGAGGTTCCCTCTGAGAAGGAAAATCCCAGGAATTGAGGTCATATCCTGGAGGGCTTCATGGAGGAGGTGGCATTGGAGCTGGCCCGCGGAGGAAGATTCCTACCTGGACGTGTACAGTTAGGAAAGAAGAGGATTTGAGTCAGAGGGCACAGCATGAGCAAAGGAGGGGAGATAAGGTGGCATCGGCGAGTGCTAAAGCCAGAAGTTGTCCAGTTATGCTGGCAGCGGGGACTTGGAGGGAGCAGTCCTGGGGAAAGGGGAGCCTGAAACCCCATTGTAGAGGACCCTGAGGGCCACACTCAGGCTCAAGGTGAATTTGGATTGTGTTTTGTAAGCAGAAGGGAGAGATTCTTTCATAATACTAACAGACGGTGGCATTGTGTTGCACAGTTGAGAGTTTTCTTACTTGATTCTCGAAAACAGAACAATGACAGCACCACATCCTTCAAGATCAGCATTATTATTATTACCCTGATTTTTAAAGGTGAGGAAAGTGACTCGGGGGTCCATGGAAAGATCCAGAACTGCTTCTCAAACCTCAAACCCCCACATCTTGTTCCTTCCTATTCCTTGACAGTATCCAACAGGAGTTGAGCCAGCAGCAAGGGGCCAGCCAAGTCCCATTTGTGTCCAGGGCAAACACATCACTCTGCTGCTGTGGAGGGGAGGATATGCCAGGGAGGTGGTTAGGGGGAGAAGGGAGACCCAGTCGTGCCATGTTACGTTGTCATAGCAACAGGATCCAGGCCAGAACTGGGGCAGGGTTCTGGGGATGGAGGACAGGGGTAGCTCAGGACACACTACAGAATCAACAGGTGGAATTGCTAGAATTTGGCAGGGTCCTGCACGGATGTGGGGAGGGGACCAGAGACATCAGATCCAAGGCCCATGTTGGGTTTGGGAGACTGGGGTCAAATTCCCTGTATGTATAGTGACATGGGGGGAGGGAGTAGGGGGAAATAAGGGATATCTGAGGGCCCTGCCCCATCTGAGGCAGCTGGAACAGGAACGGGCTTGGCTTTGAGAGTCAGGTGGCCCTGGGTTCGAATCTTAGTTCTGGCCCCTGTCCCTCATGTGACTTGGGTAAGTTAGTTAAGCACTCTTCACCTTGACCTGTAAGATATAAGAATAGGCTCTCAAAAAAGAGAAATTATTGATAGAAAACGGATTGAATCCAGGGAGATGGTAGAATACCTAGCTGGGAGGATCCATCTGAGGATCAAGCAAACTAATGCCTGCAGAGCGCTGAGCAGGTTGTTTAACGGCAAGAGTCCGAACTTTCCCGACGCCACACTCTGCCCTCAGCCCTTTCTACACACTACTTGGTAAATCTTCACAACCGCACTTAGAGGCAGAAACCCATTTTATCCTCATTTTTCAGATGAGGATGCCCGGGAATAAAACCTCTCTAAAGCCTCACAGTGCTTTGCGGTGGTATTAGGTCCACCCCCACGCTGGGGCAAAAGAGGCAATGGTGAGGGGACAGTTGTCATGCCAGCACAGGCAGGGCAGGCTCGGAGCTGATGCCCTCTGCCGGGTGGGAGGCTGGGATGCCCTGCGGTCCCAGCACAGCCTCTGCTGACCCCTCCGGGCTCTTGCCTCTGTCTGTCCCCAGCCTCCGGCCGCTCCCACCCGGCCAGCCCCAGCCCTCCGGGGCCGCAGGCCAGCCCAGTGCTGCCGGTCAGCTACCACCTGTCACGGACGCGACTGGCCTTCTTCCTGCGGGAGGCGCGGCCCCCGCCGCCTGCGGTCGCCAACGGCTCCCTGCAGCGCTCCGAGCCCTTCGTCGTGTTCCAGACCAAGGAGCTGCCCGTCCTCAACGTCTCCCTAGGGCCCTTCAGCACCAGCCAGGTGGTGGCCCGGGAGCTGCTGCAGCCGTCCAGCACCCTGGACATCCCCGAGCGCCTGACGGTCAACTGGAAGGTGCGGGCCTTCATCGTCCGCGCCCGCGTGCCCGCCTCGCAGCCCGTGGCCCAGGTGCTGTTCTACGTGGCCGGCCGCGACTGGGACGACTTCGGCGTCACCGAGCGGCTGCCCTGTGTCCGCCTGCACGCCTTCCGGGATGCCCGGGAGGTCAAGAGCTCCTGCCGCCTCAGCGGGGGCCTGGCCACCTGCCTAGTGCGGGCCGAGCTGCCCTTGGCCTGGTTCGGGCCCCCGGCCCCCGCCGCGCCGCCCGCCGCCCGCCGCAAGTCTCCGGACGGGCTGGACCCCGAGGCCGCGGGGGAGAGTCAGCAGGCCGAGCTCTATTACACCCTCCACCCCCCGGACGCGTCGGGGGGCTGCGGGGGCGCCCGTCGAGGGGCGGGGCCGGGGCCGGGCGCCCGCGCCGAGAGCCCCACCCAGCACCCCCTGCTGCGCATCGGCAGCATCAGCCTGTTCCGCCCGCCGCCCAGGAGGACCCTGCAGGAGCACCGGCTGGACAGCAACCTGATGATCCGCCTGCCAGATCGGCCCCTCAAGCCTGGGGAGGTGCTCAGCATCCTCCTCTACCTGGCCCCCAACTCCTCCTCTCCCTCCAGCCCCAGTGTGGAGCATTTCACACTCAGGTAGGGGGCTTGTGGGTAGAGGGGTCTGCCTTCCCTTCCGAGGTCAAATGCATAGCTCGCTCCCTTTAGGGGTGCGCCCACGCCTGCCTGGCCAGCACCCTAATCCTACCTCTTCCATTCATCGCTTGAGAAACCTCAGGAAGACACCTTATTTACTTAAGCCTGTGTTCTCATCGGCTTGATGACAACAAAAATTTCTGCTCGACCTCTGTAGCTCACAGAAATGTCAGTTCCCACAAGCATAGGTGTCAAAATGATAGAATGGAGTTGGAAGGGCCCTTAGATGTTAGCTGGTGCAACTCTCCCATTTTACAGATGAGGAGACGAAGCCAAAGAGAAGAAATGGAGATCAGAGAGCAGCCCATTGGCTGGGAGCCAAAAGATGAGCAGGAGTCTCGTCCATGTGTCAGGACATTTGCCCAATCCTGGAGATGGGAGAAAACATTTCAGGAGTCCCAGCCTTTTCTACACCCTGAACGGGATACAGTTTACAAATTCAGAAATACCTTAAGTCGTATCAAGGCCCCACCAAAATATTCCCCCCACCCCAGACATTATGCATAGGACTCAAAACATCACCATTAACCTCCAACTTTTTTGAGTTAAGTATTGCCCTCTTTCCTGAGTGTACCACCTTAAAGTTCAGATATTCCTGGAAGGGATAGACCTGATCCAATGATTAATACCTGAATGTGAATATGACTTAAATCACTCATCACAGATTTTGGGCTGCATTAATAGGAGTAGAACATGTAGAATTAAGGAGGTCACAGTTCTGCTTTAGTCAGTATTAATCAGAGCACAGCTGAAGTGTTGTATTTAGTATAGGCCACAACGCCTGTGTGTTGAGTGTCCAGAGGAGGATTGCAAGGGTTGAACCCTAGTTGCAAAGTTTGACTTGAAACTATGGCAGAAAGTAATAATTGGAGGAACTAGAGATTTTAGGCCTGGAGAAAAGAAGACTCAGGGAACACTTGCTTCCCTCCTGCTGTCCAAAGAACTGTTACAATTGAGGTGAAGGAGAGTTGTTCTCTCTTGCCCCAGCAGAACCCATGACTGTTAGACTTCAGCTAAATATAGGAAAGGCATTTCTAGTCCTTAGGGGCTTTCTGAGAATGGAATTGGATGTGTGCGGTAGTGAGTCCCCTGTCACTGAGGTATGCAAGTAGAGATTTGATAAGAACTTGGCAGAGAGATATGGTGGAAGCAATTGTAGCCTCCACGGAGGGTCGGAGGTTTCAGCTACATGATACCAGATTCCCCAGGTTCATCTCCAGCATTGAGTCCAAGATAATTTACTGAGGTCATTTACTCACCTACTCCCCCTACTCCCAGCCCCAGCCAAGAGGGGAGTGGCCAGCTGGGCAGCCACTGGGACCTAGGCTGACCGTCTCCCTCTCTTTCTTCCCACTTTGTCCCAGGGTGAAGGCCAAGAAGGGTGTGACCCTTCTGGGCACCAAGTCACGGAGTGGCCAGTGGCATGTGACCTCGGAGCTGCTGACTGGGGCAAAGCACTCAACAGCCACCGTGGATGTGGCCTGGGCCCAGGGCACCCCGCTGCCCCACTGGTAAGCACCTCTGTCCTCTCTGCAGGACAGCACCTGAAGGGATGGGGGCATTCTTGATGGAGGAAGCCAGGCTGGCAGAAGGACAGGCGCTCAGGTGGTGGGGACTCTGAGGTCCAGGCTGGGGCACCTCAGGTGGCTCAGAAGGCACCAGCAGGCAGGCTGCCGAGGAGGGCTGGGGGCCCCACCAGGGATTTCAGAGCTTCTGGGCTGCTCCCAGCCCTTCCTCCTGGGCTCTGCTTCCTGCCCCTACCCTGCAGGGAAGGCCAGGGGCCCCTGGAGATCCTGCAGCTGGACTTTGAGATGGAGAACTTCACCAGCCAGTCGGTCAA
Source organism: Phoca vitulina (assembly GCF_004348235.1). NCBI lineage: Eukaryota > Metazoa > Chordata > Mammalia > Carnivora > Phocidae > Phoca > Phoca vitulina. The sequence goes on along the minus strand of NW_022589743.1, from coordinate 16,901,758 downwards.
GCGGAGGATCATGTGGCACATCGACTACCGCAGCCCCAGCGCCCGGCCTGACCTGGAGCGGGCGGTCACTGAGTTGACAGTCATCCAGCGGGATGTCCAAGCAATCCTGCCCCTAGCCATGGTGAGCGGGGCGGTGACTGGCCAGTGGATGCGTGCGTCTGTCGCGGGTGTGTGTGCGTGACCGGCATGTGCCCCACTGAGCGTGCATATGGATCGATGTGTGTGTACATGTGGGCCCGTGCCCGAGAGTGTGAGTGCCTCCTGCACCCAGGTGTGCCTGTGAGTGTAGGGGTGTGTGTGTGTGTGTATGTGCACGCGCACTCACTGGAGGCAGGCGGTGCTCTGTGCCTCGTGCTGGAGTAGGACAGCAGATGCTCAGGGGGACAGAGGTGGAAGAAGTCACCGATGGAGAAGCCACTCAGGGGAGGCTTCCTGGAGGAGGTGGCCGTGCAGTTGAGCTTTGAAGGACATGTGGAAGGAAGGGCTCATACAACCAGAGACGGTGAGGAGGGTGCTCTAGGCAGGGGATCACGCAGACAAAGGTGTGGTGATGGGAATGTGAGTAGTTTGTTCTAAGGTGCGGTGGATGGGGGAAGGGTGCCATGGGGTGGTAAGGCTGGAGGGATCGTCGGCAAACAGCCCAAGGGTACCTGGAATGGCCGGGCAGATGTGTTGGATGCAACTCCGTGAGTGCGGAGGAGCATGTAAGGCATCAAAAGAAGATGATGGGGCACTGGGGAAGGACTGTTTCCTGGCAGCGGGCTGAGGTAGACCAGAAGGCTACTGCAGGAGGCCAAGTGAGCAGAGTGTCTGAGAAGACTCGTGAGACTGAGCGGCTGCACCTCTCCGCACATGTGTGCAGGGGTCCCCAGGGGAAGGCTGCGCATCTGAGGAGTAGGGCAGCCAGGTGCCTGGGCCTTGGCTGGCGTGTCCTGGGAGAGCAGAGGACCACAAGTGTCCCCACTCAGCAGAGCCCCACCCTTCCTGCAGGACACCGAGATCATCAACACGGCTATTCTGACTGGCAGGACAGTGGCCATCCCGGTCAAGGTCATCGCCATCGAGGTGACTGGCCTCGTCCTAGATGTCTCTGCCTTGGTGGAATGCGAATCTGACAATGAGGACATCATCAAGGTGGGCTTCCTGGAGGTGGGGACCCTGGGAAGAAGGCCTCAGACCTTCAGGGGGAGTGGAACTCCAAGCCAGAGGGGAATTGGCATCCCAGGCAGCTTCCTGTTGCAGGCAAAAGGAGGAGAAACGTGGTGGGGCAGGGAGGTGCCAGTGGGAATAGCTTCAGGCATCCGTGGCTGGTGGGGGTGAGGAAAAGCCCCGGGTACTACTGGTCCTGGAGGGCTTCCTGCAGGAATATGAAAGAGACCATTTGGCAGGCAGAGGGGAGAAGGCAGTGTTGACAGCCTGAGCTCAATCCAGTGCAGCAAGTGATGATTGAGCCCCTGCCTGGACAGACACTGGGCAAGGCAACTGGGCGGGGGGGGGGGGGGGGCCTCAAGGACACACCCTGACACCCTGAACCCAGGTGCTCATGCCCAAATGGAGGAGATTCAGCTCAGAGCGGAAGCCCCAGAAGCATGGAGTGAAGGTCGTGTAAGAAGTTAGGCCAGGAGTGAAGGTTGTGTAAGGAAGGACCCGCTCAAGGCACACCCCCCCCAAATCCTCCAACTCCTGTGGGCCCCTTCCACAGCTCCCTCGCCAGAGACCCACTCTGGGCCCCAGGTCCTCACAGCCCAACAAACAGGACAGCCGTCTGACTCAAATGACCCAGTTTGCCACCTCCCCAGGAGGGCCTCCAGATTTGCCCCTTCGGACAGCCGTCTCAGGCAGTGGGACAGACAGTGACGCAGGGGAGTGGCAGTCCTGGTGTCGGTGTGGTGGGTGAGCTGTTTATCAGGCCAGCCTCCAGCAGGTGCCCAAATCAGATGATCAGACAAGGGTGTCTGTTCCCTGAGCCTGTAAATAGCTCAGCCTGAAAGAGAGCAGGAGGAGTGGGCCGTGGGTGTCCTTCTCCCTCAAGCTAACTGGGGCTAGCCTGGGGTGTGTGCACTCTCTCTCTCCACACTCTGCCCCAGATCCCTCAGGTCTGGGGAGCTGGAGCCTCACCTCATCCCTCCCCCACCCAGGAAGAATGCCCCCCAGGTGAGCCAGAGCAGATGGCTTGATGCCACACCCCCATCCCCTGCAGAGTAGAAGCCTTGCCCAGGCCCCTGGGGCTTTCCAGGGCTTGCAGGCTGGGACAGGAAAAAAAAATGGACCTGCTTTCAAAGGCCCTCATCCAGCATCTGCCTCTGCCCCCCAGACTCCCCCACTCCCCACCTCCGGCCTCAAAGTGGACCAGAACAAAGTCTTGACTGCTTAGATACCAAAGGGAATTCACAAAGATTCTAAATGGAATTTGTTTCCACTCTCAATGAAATACACTCAGGTTCTTTATGGAGTTTGCAAACACTCGGAATGGAATTTACCAGCCTTCAGATGGAATTCTCTGCCTTCTGAAGTGGGAAATGAGCATTTCTGGCGGGGCTGCTCTCCCACGTTCTACCACCCCCATCCGAGATGGTTAAGGGAGCTAGCAGGAGTTTGGGAATAGCCAGGGGCTCATCAGAGATGAGCCACCGTGCCGGCACCCTCCCTGCCCCCCACCAGAGCCTTCAGAATGTCATGAGCCCACCAGCCGCATGATTAGACCCTCCCCAAATGCGAGGGTGTGCACCCATGGGCGTGTACCAGCAGGAACACCTCAATGCATTGCACATGAGATTCACTCCAGAGTGTGCCAGGTACATACTGGGCACACTTGACGTATACACACCCACCTACATCTGTCCTGAGTACTGGCACAGGTGTTCCTCGAGATGTGTTCGGCAGGTGCGTGGTCATCCAAGGAACCTCTAGGAATATGAGTTGGGGTCCTGGTGGGCATGCATTTGTAAAAGCTGCACCCACTGGTAGCAGCCATCCACCCGTCTGTCCTAATTTTTCCTCTCCCCATCCCCACCTCCACCCCTGGCTAGAACCGTCCCCGCACCTGAAATGAACCAGCTGCTTATTTTCCTGCTGCCGCAGGGCCAGATGGGCCGTGGAGGAATCATGGGTTCAGGACATGCCCCTCTGTACTGTGGAGGATGCCACCAAAAGACACCTCTGCCAGAGCACCAGCCCAGGGGCCCCTCAGCCTGAAGGCTCCTCTGAGGTGTGGTCTGCCCCATCAGAAACAGTCTCCTGTAGTCAGGTGCATGGTGGCTCCTTGCCAGGGAGGAAACACCTCCCATAGAAGCGCTGAGAGATGATCTGTGAAGAAATAATGGGAACAGGGACACCCAAAGCTGACACCTCCCAGGGGAAATAAATCTGGTGCCTCCCCCCCCGCCCCCGCTCCTCTCTTTCAGCCCACAGGAGGCCCTGTAGGGCAAGCCGTGCCAACCAACCTCCTTCCCCCTCCCCAGGTATCCAGCAGCTGCGACTACGTGTTTGTGAGCGGAAAGGAGTCGCGCGGGTCCATGAATGCCAGGGTCACCTTCCGCTATGACATCCTCAGTGCCCCCCTGGAAATGACAGTCTGGGTCCCCAAGCTGCCCCTGCACATCGAACTCTCGGACGCACGCCTCAGCCAAGTGAAGGGCTGGAGGGTGCCCATCCTCCCCGACCGGAGGTACAGCCTTCCACACACAGTGGATACTCGGCATACTCACAGGTGGACACAGCCCTGGCCCATGGTCTGATCCACATATGTGTGTAAGGCCCTAAGTGTACACAGGCTGCAGGTCGGTTGGGCAGTCAACAAACTTTTATTGAGCAGCTACTGTGTGCCAGGCACTGATGGGTGCTTGAGACATGGGGTGAGTGTGGCCAGGGCCTGACCCAGCCAAGCTCTGGGTCTATCAGGGAGGCCGTCCTGTACGTGCCACAGGACACAGTAGACACAGGAAGCCCTCTGTGCGGGGAATCAAGTGACGCAAAGGAGAGAACCGCCTCTTCCTCTAGGACAAGTCAAGGCAGGCTTCCTGGAAGAGGTGACTCTTGGCTAAGTCTTAAAGAATGAGTGGAAAGGAGTTGGCTGGGAAGACAGGGTGAGAGAGTAGCCAGGCCACAGACAAAATGGAGCAGACATGCAACACAGAAGCACATACACCTATATACATGTACCTCAGCCTGTGCACACCAGGGGCACACTCGTGAGTGCATCAGCCCAGGCATACAGTGACTCACACCAGGCTCCCTTGTTGGGGGGGACCTCACACACCTGAGTGTGCATCTCTGGGGCATGCACTCCACTCGCCCCTCACTCTGCTGCTGGAGAGGGGAGCCGGCAGGGCAGAGGGAGGAAGAGGGGTGGGCAACTAACAGGGGAGGGGCTGGGCTGGGGGAGAAGCCGGTGGCCAAGGGAGAGCTGGGCTCAGTTCAATTCTACAGAGATGAGGAAAAGCCAGACCGTGTGGATCAGAGCCTCTCAAATTTGAACGTGCACATGAGCTCCCGAGGAGCCTATTAAAGTGCACATTCTGATCCCGTGGGTCTGGGAGGGGGCCTGTGATTCTGCCCTGGGCCCAGCTCCCGGGCCAGCTTTGAGTCACGAGGGCGTAGTGAACTCTGAAGGGAGACAGGCTGGGTTTAAATCCTGACTGCTGTTTCCAAGCTGGGCAACCTTGGACTACTTACACAACCTCTCTGTGCGCCCCGTTTCTTCATCTGCAAATGGGCACGTTGACACTTACCTCAGCGTGGTTGTGAGGATGGGTTAACCCAGGTAAAAGAGCCCCCTGTGAATGGATATTTTGGTTGTTTGATCCATCCACAGCAGTAGCAAAGCACGAGCCGTGTCCTTGGCTCGCTCTTCCAGAGCATGCTCTCCTGACCGCGGATCTCCTGGTTTTAGCATCTTCGGCAACCTGGATAGGCTGAATTTCCCGAATCATCCAGTCCTGGCTCCCTTTTGCTTATTGGTGCTTCCCTCAGTTTACCTCTCTCCTCTTGGGTTTTCCTATAAGCAGCAAGAGGAACCAGGCCACACATTCCACGCGGTGCCTGGAAATCTCCTCAGCCAAATATCCAAGCGCATCACTTCCAAGTTCTGCTCGCCCCCAGCTGCAAGGGCACCCCCCAGCCAAGCGGTCTGGCCCTCTGAACAAGGAATGCCTTCGCTCCAGTTTAGAGCGGAGAACAGGGCCAGGCGCCGGCTTAGCGCTGAAAAAGAGACCGCGCTTGTCAGGATCGGACCCTGGCTATTGTCAGGCATCGGTGAAGCCCCGCAGAGGCCGAGAGGGCCAAGGGGTGCGGGTGGGGGGCAAGAAGGCCCCTTTCTAGGAGCGAAAAGGCTGGGGACTCCTGGCTCTAAGCTGGTCAGAGACAGAAGGAATGGGGCTGGGGGGGAGGCTGCCGTGTGCCCAGTGCCCACCCATGGGAGGCGGGGAGGAGCCTGCAGCCCACACGGGTGAGGGAGGTGACTTGTGCAGGTCGGGGGCAGGCGGGGAGCCCTGAGCCCCGGCCTCCCCACCCCAGGTCGGCCCGGGAGAGCGAGGACGAGGACGAGGAGGAGGAGGAGCGGCGGCAGAGCGCCAGTCGAGGCTGCACCCTGCAGTACCAGCACGCCACCCTGCAGGTCTTCACCCAGTTCCACACGACGTCGTCCGAGGGCGCCGACCAGGTGGTCCCCATGCTGGGCCCGGACTGGCTGGTGGAGGTCACCGACCTGGTCAGCGACTTCATGCGGGTGGGGGACCCCCGAGTGGCACGCATGGTGGACAGCAGCACGCTGGCGGGCCTGGAGCCGGGCACTACCCCCTTCAAGGTAGGCACAGGGGCACTGCGTGGGCAGAGAACAACACAGACGTCCCTGGGACAGGGTTTCTAGGGCCTCGGCCTCTGGGATCAGCCCCGGCAGGCCCCCAAAACACACTCTCTGCCCCTCAGCCCGCCCCCACCCCCCCTGCCTGAAACCCCACCATCAGAGGTAAGCTCCTTTCACTTCCGCTTGGCGAAGGATCTCCCTGCAAGCCCTGTCGACCTTTACCAACCCCGTATGGCTCGGTGTGGTCCCAGAGAGCAGGTGTGGGTGAGAGGAGGGGGCTCAGGAAAGGGAATTCAGGGACCTAGGAACTCAAAGCTGAGCCTCCTCCTCTACATCTGGGTGCCTGGGTAGAAATCATCCCTCTAAGAGATGGTGAATAGTGTGACCCATTGGCTAGAATCTGCCTGCAGATGTATTTATCTGTAAAGCAACTGATCCAACATTGAAACAATTGGCAGCTCTTTCATTTTTAAAAATCTAGACTTCCGGTTTTACAAAATATGAATCTGGCAACCCTGGGCCTACATTCCCACCTGGCAGTAACTGGCTAGAGTCAATACTGGTGCCCCCCCCCCCCATGAGCACGAGTTCTCCTATTTGTCACAGTCCCCACCACTCCCTTTTGTCTCTCATTGAGGCCAAACATCAATTGCTATTCATCACTGTGTGGGGCTATTGTTTACCTTAAATTCTGCCCACCTCTTCTCATCTGTGTTCCTGCCTGGCTCCTGTGAGCCCCTGGACCCTGATTTCCAGCTGCAGCCCTAAGGCAGAGCCTAAGAGTCCAGCCTCCCAGCCTGCCACCCCCCACCCCCACCCCTCCACCCCGCCCTGCACTCCGGGCCTCTCTTCCAGCAGCACTGGGACTCCTCTGTGGCTGGGAATCCTGGGGGGTGCTGCTTTCCTGGCCTTCGCTCACCCCTGCCCCACTCTGCCGCAGGTGGTGTCCCCACTGACGGAGTCTGTGCTTGGGGAGACGCTGCTAACAGTGACGGAGGAGAAGGTCAGCATCACACAGCTGCAGGCCCAGGTGGTGGCCAGCCTTGCCCTCTCCCTGCGGCCCAGCCCAGGGAGCAGCCACACCATCCTGGCCACCACGGCCGCCCAGCAGACCCTCAGCTTCCTCAAGCAGGTAACCAGATGCCCAGCCTGCCAAACTGGGGGCTTGGGGGTGTGGGAGGAAGAAGGAAACTCCAGTCTGTCCTTGTGCCATCAGTCCCCCAAATTCAGGCTTTAATGGAAGATCTGTCTACCCTTGGTGCCCAACACACCTGGCTCACCCCATTCCCCTGACATCTGCACGGGGAGTCTGGCCGCCTCCACCCCTAGGAATTACCCCCACCCATCTCTGGAGCCCCAGCTGCAGCCCCACACACCGGGGCACAAGACAGAGTGGAAAGGTGACAGGCAGGAGCACAGGGAGCAAGAAGGCAGGTGTTGAGCACTGAGCCAAGAGTCCCCCTGCCCCTAACTTGCTCCATGACCACAGGCCAATCCCTTCTCTTAGGGCCCTGCTTCCTCATCTGTAGGGAAGGCAATTCTCAGAATGTTTTAACAGAGGAGAAGGCTGGGGTGGGGTATGTGTTCTCAATCTCCACATGTCTAATGGGGATGATCCCAAGTCAGGCATGGAGATACGGGGTTACTCCTGCAGCAAAAGGGACTTGAGGTAGACCCAAGGCAGAACATACGTTCAGCTCATCAAGGGGAGAAGGATGAGTGGACAAGGAAATTCTTAGGGCGGTATGAGGCCATAACATACCCCTTACCTGCCCACAACCTCTAGAGGAGGACTTCCTGCTCCCACAATTGTTCCTAAGCACCTGCCACTTGCCAGGCACGGTTGCAGTGCCGGGAATACATCCGGGAGCCAGAGTACCGCAGTCCCTGTCCTCATAGAGCTTGGCATCTGCTCAGCACCTAGCGGTGAAGCCAGCCAGGACTAGCTCTCTGACTCCTGTCCCCTTCTCCGACTCCTCCTCCTCTTCCTCCAGGAAGCCCTCCTGAGCCTCTGGCTCTCCTACAGTGATGGCACCACCGCCCCCCTCTCCCTCTACAGCCCCCGGGACTACGGGCTGCTGGTGAGCAGCCTGGACGAGCGGGTGGCCACAGTGACCCAGGACCGGGCCTTCCCACTGGTGGTGGCGGAGGCTGAGGGGACAGGGGAACTGCTGCGTGCCGAGCTCACCATCGCCGAGAGCTGCCAGAAAACCAAGCGCAAGAGTGTGCTGGCCACGACCCCTGTGGGTCTGCGGGTGCACTTTGGGCGGGACGAGGAGGACCCCACTTACGACTACCCAGGGCCCAGCCAGCCGGGCCCCGGTGGGGGCGAGGACGAGGCCCGGGGAGCTGGCCCACTGGGCACAGCAGTGCCGGCAGCCGAGGCCCCGGGCCCGGGCACCGCCAGCCCCGCCGTGCCGCCCACGGAAGACTTCCTGCCGCTGCCCACTGGCTTCCTGCAGATGCCGCGCGGGCTGACGGACCTGGAGATCGGCATGTACGCGCTGCTGGGCGTCTTCTGCCTCGCCATCCTCGTCTTCCTCATCAACTGCATCGTCTTTGTGCTGCGCTACCGGCACAAGCGCATCCCGCCCGAGGGCCAGACCAGCATGGACCACTCTCACCACTGGGTGTTCCTGGGCAACGGGCAGCCGCTGCGGGTGCAGGGGGAGCTGTCCCCGCCCACGGGCAACCCGCTGGAGACCGTGCCCGCCTGCTGCCACGGCGACCACCCCAGCAGCGGCAGCTCGCAGACCAGCGTGCAGAGCCAGGTGCACGGGCGGGGCGACGGCTCCTCGGGCGGCTCGGCCCGGGACCAGGCCGAGGACGCTGCCAGCTCGCCCACCTCCAAGCGCAAGCGGGTCAAGTTTACCACCTTCACCACGCTGCCCACGGAGGAGCTTGGCTATGACTCGGTGCCCGCCGGCGAGGAGGAGGAGGAGGACGAAGAGGACCTGGGTTGGGGCTGCCCGGACGTGGCGGGCACCACGCGGCCCACTGCGCCCCCAGACCTGCACAATTACATGCGCAGAATCAAAGAGATGGCATAGAGGCGCAGTCCGCCCAGGGGGTGGGCTCTGTGTGGGCCACGGCTGGGAGCCCTGCTCACACCGATGCAGGGCGGCTGAAGTGGATTTTGTACTCCCTGCCCCTGCAGCTTTGCTCTGTGCTGGGCGGCCGCCTACCCCACGTGGTCCTTCCCGCCACTTCACCCCGTACCCGATTCTGCCACTGAAGGTGGAGGGCTCCTTCCTCAGGAGCTTGCTAGGAGGAAAGCAATCCCAGCCCTTGTTCTACCCTTTCCAGACCTCCTCCCATCTTAGACAACCCCCTGCCCCAAAAGTGAGGCATGGAGGCCAAGCTTGGGGTGAGGCGGGCCCACACTGTGCCCCTGCCCCCCATGTCCCCTGTCTTCCCCCTGTGTGGGGGGGCTTTGGGGGGTCTTGTGTCACAAGCTGCACAAAGACTTTTCTCAAACCACTATTCAGGGATTTCTGTCCTGCAGGGTGGGGAGGCGGTGGCTGCCTGCCCTGCCAAGGATCTTGCTGTGGACAAAATATCGGGAGGATGGGGGGACACTTGTAGCATCTGCTGGCTTCCAGGTGCTCCCCAGCCCCTTCCCAGGACCTGGGAGCTGACCCTACAGTGGGGTCTTGGGCCAAGCCGGGCACCTTCCTGAGATCTCAGGACTCCCTCCTCTGTCCCCACCGGCTATGGGCAGGGGCCTAAATGGGGAGGAGCCCTGGGCCCGCCCCTAGTAAGCCACACCCCAGCACTGTGGTCTGGGCGGCCCAGGGAGGCCGGGTCTCCCTGCTGAGCCCAGAGCGAGGTCAACACTGCGCCTTAGCCCTGCCCCTCCCGCTCTGCTGACCACTCCTTCCTCTCTGCAGGGGCAGCCACCCATCTCCCCAGGAAGTGGAATCTGGTGGGAGGGGGAGAGGGTACCAGGGGATGCTGTGGAGGACTTTGGGATGGGCAAAGGCAAGAGGGAGCCGGGCGTCTCCCATACCCCTCTCAGCCCACCACCACTTCTCTCTTGGGTTCTACCCACCACTGTGTCGGATTTTCTTAAATAAATGGGGGTGACCAGACTGGACCAGAGCAACGGCTCCTGGAGAACAGAAAGTGCATAGTGCCCGGCTCTGTGTCTCGTCCTTGTGCATGTGTGCACACGCACATGCACCCGCACACGGTGGACACGCTAAATGACATGAGATTCAAAACGCGGCTGAACCGGGCCACAGTCCTTCTGCTCCTCCAGCATCCACATCCCTTCGGACCCTCTAGGGCTGAGGGGCTGCCCTCCTCGGGAGATGAAGGATTCGCTGACCCAGAAAGTGCCCTTACAAAGAGGCATCTCCTCTAGGAGTTGCCCTGATTGACTTGGGAGGGTGGGGCAAACCTCAGGGCCTACAGAGAAAAGGCTGGGCCGGGGGGTGGGGGCACAGAAGAGTAAGGAAAGGGGTGGGAAAGGATTGGTGTGCACACCTGAGCTCACTCTGGACTCCTTCTCCACCTTCAGCCCATCCCCCAGAGCAGGTCCGTCCCGCTCACTGTCACTGTCACCGCTCAGGGAGGCTGCCCGTCTCCATGGAGGAAAGCCTGGGGGGTCTCTATGGTAGAGAGCCAGGCAGGAGAAAGCAAAGGCTGTTGGGTAGGCCTCTCCCTCTCAGCAGGCCAAGGGCTAGCCCACCGCCCGTCAGGGTACATCTGGCCTGTGTGTATGCACGGGGCCTCCCATGGCCCTGGGTCACCACTCCCCAGAACGGGCAGTAGCCCGAGGAGCGGAGGTGAGATGGGGGGCCTGGCCAGAGGCAAGAGCCCAGCCAAGGCTGCCTGGCCAGCCTCCAGGGCCCCAGCCAGGGAGCTACAGCCATCAACATCTGTCCCACAAGGGACCAGGGACAGGCCTAGGGCTGCACTGGCACCCGCCCCAACATGCTGTTGCCCACCACGGAAGGAAACCTGCCTTCCATAGTCATCTGCTCAACGGATCACGGCAGCCCTCGGGGTGCTGTGAGGACCAAAGCTCCTAGCACAGACCCTGCTCGGAGAGGCTCTCAGCAAATGGAGTTTCTCAGGCCTTAATGTTCAGGATCCATTGGTTTACTCAGCACACTAAGCTCCTACTGTGCATCGGGCCCTCCCGGGGAGCATGGAGGCAAACCCAGGGGCCTGTCCCCTAGGAGCCCCAGCCCTGCTGGGAAGATGGACATGTCAGCTGGCCACGGTTATCTGGAATGATTGATGCCATGTGTGATAGCTTCACCATGGGTTGGTGGGACACAAAGGAGGAGGGAGGAGACATTCTCAAACTGAGTTTGCTGAGGACGGAGCCAAGGGCATTCCAGGAGGGAAAGCCAGTGGGCATAAAGGCCCGGAGGCCGCATACCCCAAACCCCGTGCTTTTTTTTGCTGCCATATCTCTGCGCATGTTTCCTTTGTTTTTCTATGCACGTATTTCTGGAATATGAGTCCCCAGTGGTGGGAGAAACACGAAACACACATGCAAAGTTGTAGAGGCCAGAGGCAGTGTGGTGGGTTCAGCATGGACTGGGGGGTCAGGCTCAGACTTGTGGTTCAGACTGTTTCCCTCTGACCTGGTGATGGAAGGAAGATTTGGGGGGGCAGGGGAACCAGTTCAGAGGATGCTGCAGCAGAAGGGACAAGAACCAGGGCAGCAGGAACAGAGCTGGGTGGACACCGTGGCATTCGGCTATGGAATTGCCAACCGCCTTGTCCCGCGTGGGGATGAGGGGGAGGGGACATGAGCCACTGCTGGACACCGAGACTTCCTGCCCAAATGAACCTTGGAGACCAGGCCACTCCAAGAGACAAAGTGGATGCTACCATAATGGTGTCTTGTCAGCACCCACGTTTTCACACACAGGGAACCCCACAGAAGGGGACTGTTGGCCCAGAGTCACCTGGCAAACTTCATAATGGAGCCAGAGCCCTGCCTGCCGCCCTGTCCTGTAATCCGTGCCCCTTCCTCTCCATTCCTCACCCCTTGTCCAAATGCGAGAACTCAGAAGCAATTGCTAGAAATGGCAAGTCTTGACCCTCGTGTAGTTCAAAAGAGAGCAGGCATGGAGGGAACAAGGCAGGACATTAAGTTAACAGCCCCTCTGGAATGACCCTGGCACTGAACTTCCCTTTAAAAATTTGTCTTCAACCCCGAAAACGAATCGAGGGACCTTGTAAAGAATAGCTACTGACAGAGAGCTGCTCAGGGAACACCAGGACCCCAGGCCCATGAATCAGCTTGCTAGCAAAATGAGATTTCTCAAACAGCCAGGCCTGGCAAAGGCAGAGCCAGAGGGACGGCGAAATGACCTCAAGCCTGTGCCCACCCTGGTGCTCAGCTCCCTGCCCACCCCCCACCCCCCTGCCAGCTCCCTGCCCACCCCAGCCCTGCATGTGCCTCCATGCCTGTCTTCAACAAATCTTCATAGTCACCTACTAAGTGCCAGGCATGATGCTCCCCTTAAGAGAAGGCTTCGGGAGGAGAGGGAGAGGTCTTGGAGCCAAACTGAGAACGCTGAAAATGCAATAAATGGGCCAGAGAAAGGAAACCCTCACTTGAAGGGAGGATACTTCCTATGACAAGTCGGCAAGGACTCCCGGAATCTGACAGCACATTTGCTGTGTGACCTTCAGCCAGTCTATCACCAGCTCTGGGCCCTCGTTTCCCCAACTGGACAAACATGGAAATCACCACTGCTAGGCAGTGTCCACTGACCTCCCTCACGAGGCCCCACTGTTTCAACACCTATATCGCCAACAAGAGTCTAGATAGATAGGAATTATAACTGCCATGTTAAAGAGATAGGAACACAGAGGGGGCGAGTGACTTTCCGATGGCCTCCAGCTCGGAAGTGACCTGGCGGGCACCCACAAATCTACCCTCTTTCTGCTACATCTTTAGGCCACATTGGCAGTTGGAGGGGAATGAGGTTGCAGAGATTTGGAGGTTGAGAGGGGGATTAAGGAGGGGTCTCTAAAGATTTGATGTGCTCAGGGATGGGGGCAGCTCGTGGGGCCACCGCTGAAGGCATAGATCATGGGTGGTGTGGGGGGACAGACGGAACACTGAGCACCATGGCCTCGCTGCAGCTGTTAGCGGGACAATACCCCCTCCCTTACTGAGAGCATCATACGACGTGTCTCATGGCACCGAACAAATAAATAGCAGACAGCGTCAGGCAGGATTCAAACCCAGATTACATGGCTCCAAGTTCCAGATCTTCCCACTGCCCCACACTGCCCACCTCTCGGGGACCTGGAGTTCGGAGGATCGTTCTGATGCAGAGGTAAGAACACCGGGCTGGAAGCCCAGCGGTTTGGTGTGGGTTCTCACTCAGCCACAGACTGAGCCCCATGTGTGGAATAAGCCAGGACCCTCAGCTAGAATCCAGGGCCCAGATGGTCCTTCGAGTGCCTTCAATCTTGATGGTTTGTGTGTCTTTAGGTGTGAAGTCCTGGGCACCACCCAGCCCTGCCACGTCACACCTCCCCCACCATAGAGATATAGCTACTGTGGGGGAGGAGGGAGGGTCACAGGCTCCAGTGGTCTTTGGCTATCCTCAAAGCTTTGTCAGCTCTGCCATCCTCTACCTGATGCCACCATGGGTTTGCATTTGCCATGTTGGGGTGGGAAGAGCATAGTGGAGGAGCAAAGGGGGGTGGGAATGGTGACTATCCTGTGCGTGCCAGAGGGGCAGTGAGTCTCAGGGTTAAGACAGAGCTTGAAAGGTCCCCTGTCCTCAGGGAGCTCCCAGTCTGAGGGGAGAGACCAGATTCTGTTCCATGGGAGCTCCCAGTCTTAGAGAAGAGGAACAGGCCCTGTCCTACAGCAGCTCCCAATCTGAGGGGGAAAACAAGCCACCTGCCCTTGACAAACACCCCGTCCGATGAGGGAGACTGGTCACACCCTGACTAAAGGACATCGTGTATTCAGACAGACATACAAACTGGTGCAAGTAAGCCCAAAGTACCTGATGCACGCACTTAGCCCACAGAGCAGAGGGAATGAAGTAAACGTGGAAGGCAGGCACGAATCCAGAAAGGCAGCCTGGAGCCGGGTTGTCTGCGGTGCTCAGGGGAGGCATGAGGTGGTTTCTACCAGGTGGCTGGGAAGTCGGGACCCGGCACTCAGGGGCTTGGGAGGTGGGATGGATTTCTCCTGGCTGAACGGAGGGAGCTCTACGGGAACCCAACCAAGAGGAGTGGGTGTGAGGAGGGGAGGAAGTGACCCTCCCTTGGGTGACCCTGGAGAAGCCCCAGGCTGCTGGGGAGAGCGCTGCTGTCCAGGCATGGGAGAGGCCGGGGAGAGGCCCCAACCCTTTCTGCCCCTCAGGGAGGAAAAGGAGGCTGGTGCACAGCGGGGACGCCTGGATCGGGGCCACGAGGCTTGGCTTCCAGTCCCCTGGGCAACCCCCCTCAGTGTGACCTGGCAGGAGTCTCTGGCCCTCCTCTGAGAGGCAAGGGGTGTGGACTGGATGTCGTCAGAGGGCCCTCCCGGGACTGTGCCTTTGTGCCTTCCCATCAGAAGCCCAGAGGGGACCCATATGCAGACCTATATACATAAATTCAAGCACAGACATCACGGTGCCTGGCAACCCCGCCCTGGGTGCTAAGCATGGACCTCAAGCAGGGGCACTGGGGGTGCTCCCTGTAGCTCCTCCCTCCAGGAGGGGTCCTGCCAGCTAGGAGAACTGACAGCAAGCCGAGGGAAGGAGGGAACGTGATCAGGGCCCTGGCGTGGATCTCTGGGCCCCATGGTTAACACCTAGCCCTGCAGCCCAGCTCTGGCCCTGAAAGTGGACTCCACCTACAGCCCTGCACCCCGGACCTATCAGGGAGGGGGCGGGAGAAAGCTACAGAGTGAAGGGTCCCCCCAGCCTCCCCCCTCTCTGCCTCTCCTTAATTATTTACCCGCCCCCCCCCCACCTCCACACATACTCCGCCCTCCCCTGGAGCTAGGACACTGGTCCCGGGCCTCCTCCCTCACACACACTTGCCCACCCTACGGGGTCCTCCTGCCTCTGCCCCCCTCCTCCTCGTTGCTCTGGTCCAGATTCCAGTCCCCTGGTGAGATGGCTTTCTAACCAGGTATCCAAGGAAGGGTGGGCCCAGGGGAGGGGAGCTAGTGGTTAGCCCTCTGGGCAAGGACTACCTCTCCCAGGGAGGGGAGAAGGGAGGAGAAGCATCCATCAGCAGCTGGGCTCCTCCAGGAAATCTGCAGAGATGCCAGAGCCACGAGGTGACCCTCCACCCCAGCAAACCCTGCTCCATGAACAGACACCACAAAGCACCAGAAACATCAGATGATTAAATTGCTGCCTTTGTCAAAAGATGAGGAACCAGGCTCTGGTGAGTGGCTGAGCGCGCGGGCAGAGCACTCAGAAATGCACGTTCTCTGAGCGCCGCTACACGCTCACATGCCCGCCAAGCTCGCTGCCCCCAACACGCATGCGTGCACACAGAATGCACACACACACACGCGCGCGCATACACACGAGAACACACAGGCCTGCAAATGCACGCGCGCACACGGCACATGCTCGCTACAGCCCCAGCGCGGGAATGAGCAGGAGTGGCTAATGCTTGAGCGCATCATGGGGCAGAGCCCTCCCAGCCCCACCGCGCCAGTGGACAGGAAGGCCCAGAGTTGCAGAGGGAA
This sequence comes from Phoca vitulina, assembly GCF_004348235.1. Lineage (NCBI taxonomy): Eukaryota > Metazoa > Chordata > Mammalia > Carnivora > Phocidae > Phoca > Phoca vitulina. The sequence goes on along the minus strand of NW_022589743.1, from coordinate 16,886,270 downwards.
GGACGGTGGGCCTAATGAAGAGGGGGTGGAATGAAGACAGGCAGCACTCTGGGCTCTCGTGTACCCAGGGGGTCTCTGCAAAGAGGTGTTGCTGCCCATCCGCAGAAATAAACTTGGCGGGGTGGGGGTGGGGGGTTGGTTGACTGCATAGGACCTTGTTGGAGGGAGGGCTGGTCAGGAGCATATTTTGCCCTGCCATATTTACCCCATACTTAAAACAATAAGTAAATAGTCTCCTGGCACTCAGAAGCATTCCCATTTACATGCAAGCCATCACTGAGTTAATTACAAAGATTCTTATCTGTTCATTAAAGCAGACTGGAGGACCCTCTATTTGGAAACACTTTGCAGTTAAAGGGACTATGTTATTAACTCTAATGAAATGATTTATTTTGGACTGGTGCCTAGTGAGGTAGAACCTAGGACCAGAAGCCTCATGGGGGGTGGGGTGCGCCCTGGTTCTCTGGGTTGATATTCTTTGCACAGAAGTCATGAAGACTCCTGCGGGAAAAGGGGACAGAGATCTGGAGAGATTAACACCTCTCCTGTGGATGGAAGGAGCCCCGCTGAGGCTGGCTGGACAGGAAGGGCACCCCAAGTGACTTGGGGGTCACCCCAGCCAATATGGCTTTGCCATGGAAAGCAGCAAAATCGATTCCTCCCTGAGCTCTGTTCCCTGTCTGTGAAATGGGGACAAGATAGCACTCACCTCACAGGGTTCTGGAGAAGATGAAATGAGTTCTTGCATATGAAGAACAGAAAATGTCCAGCCTGTGGCTCACCTTAGTAAATGCTAGCTATTATTTTATCATTTTCCAGGGAAAGATGAATTTTCTAAAGTGATATGACACATGATCTGATTCTCCATATGATACTCCCATTTTTTTCAGCTTGGTGTTTAGATGTGGGACTTCCCTCTTAGACTGAGCCACCTCTCTGGGGTATTTCAACAATTTAGAGGAGAGGCTTGGAGTCCCTAAAAGAGAGATATTGATGTTTTGCTAATCTGGGGGGCAGGAGGGGTTCAATCAATTGGTCTGACAACCCAAAAGAGATCTGAATCCAGGTTGGTGTCATAATACCTACATTTAAAATCATCTTCAGGACAGACCCTTTACTGATATTCCTTGGAGCTATTCTAAAACTAGGAGGTCTGAACTGACTCTTGTGTGTGTGCAGGGAGGAGAGGGGTGGAGTGACTTAATCTTGGTCCAGGTGACATCATAAGGGATAGGAATGCTTGGAGAGAGCGGGCCCCTGGAACCGAGGCCAGGACACTCAGCTTGGAGAAGCAGGCCCTCAGCTAAGGCGGGCCAGGGAGCAGCCTGCCAGGCCACACAGACCCTGCTCCCACTCCTCAACCTGGTACAGAGCTCAGAGGACCACTGTGGGCCATAAGCATGCAGCTGGGCAGAGATAGATATCTGCAGGTTGGAGATAAGGCCCAGCCTAACGGCAGGGAGCTTGTCTCACACTGGCCTTTCTCTGGGCTGTGCTCACAGGCTGGGGGGCCTGCAACCAGGGCTCCCCACTCCATTCCCCATTCTTCTCCCCTTCCGAGGCCTGAAACTCAGTCCCCCCATGAGACTGTGCACCGGGATAGGGTGTGTGATTCTATTTGGGCTACTCTGTCCTCCAGGCCCCTCTGCTGGAAGGGAATGAATGTGCATCGACCTTGTTTCTCACCCACCGGGGCCCACAGGCAGAGAGGCTGCCCCAGCTGGTCCCCAGTGACACGGTGGGCAGTGCCTGCCTTCCCTGGCCCACCCACAACCCATAGGCCCCAGGCAGGCATGGCCGGAGCTGCGCTCAAAGACCAGACTGGAAGAAGCCCTACCCTCGAGTGCTCAGGCTCACCCCTGCCTGTGCCTCAGTCTCTTGTAAAAATAGGCTCTACCTTTTTGCCTGGAGGGTTTCCCGAGGGCTAGGGAAGGAGGTCGAACAAAGTCCAATGGCCAAATAGAAAAGGCCTAAGGAAGGTCAAAACTTTCTTCTAGAAACAGCATAAGGAGAACTCACGCTGGAAGGAAACCCAGACTCCAGAGAGACAGAGAAGTAAGAGAAGGGCCCGGGGATTGGGGAGACGCACAAGGCTTCTCCCCACCCCAGAACTCAGCAGGCAAACTGGGGAGGCAGGTGGGGCTGAACTAGGAGTGTGGACTGTCTCCTGGGGCCAGTGTGCACCCATGGGGACTGAGAGAGTGGCCCCAGAAGATCAGCTCTTGGAAAGATGGCAGCGGGGGCCTGGGGCCCACTGAGAGAGAGAGCTACGCGAGGTGCTACCTGAGTCCCGGAATGGGAGTGCTTTCCCCAAGGGCTCTCTCAAGACTCTCAAATCCCTCCTTTCAATTATTTATTTCTCCGTGAGATTCCCCAAGTTCCAGGCCCCCAAGAGTCCCTGCGCCCTGGGATGGGCACATCATCGAGTAAGAAGAAAAGACTGTGGAGATGACAGGGCTGGGTTTGAGCCTTGGGGCTGCGGTTTCCTTCTCAAAAGTCACCTTGAATCAGCATCTCAGTTACCCCAAGTGTAAAATGGGGCTGAAGTTGGCCTCGACCCAAGGTTCCTGTGAGGATCAGCCCTCTTTTTCCATACAGTCTAAAGCACACAGTAAGTGCTCAATAAATGGTGGGACAATTCGTATCATATCTTTCAATCCCCAGTGCGTCATCACTCACAAACACTGGGAGGAATCCATTCCAATTTGGGAAGAAAACAAGACCCAGAGCAGTAGAGTGATTTGCCCCAAGTCCTAGAACTTCACGGAAGGGGCCAGGATTCAGATCGGGGTCTGCAGACCACTGTCCCATCTAGCCAGCTGCCTCATCCCCGGGAGGCCTTACCCTTTGGGGTTTCAGTGAAGTGACAGCCCTGCGTCACGCTTTAAGACTGTGTAAGTCTATCAGGCCTGAATGCAAAGCCTTCCATCTCCTCTCCCCCAACCACAGCCTCATCTTCCCTCTGTCTTGGAGCCGCATCTGCTTCCAAGTGCTAACCAGGTTGGAGGCCCAGCGTGGGGAGAGAAGGAGCCGCAGGGAGGAATGTTCCTCTGTCTTACTCTCTCTCCTGGGTCCCAGAGCACGGCTGAGGGACAGGCCGGTGCTCTGTCAGCAGCCCCGGTCCGAGATGGATGTGGAACCTGGTAGGATGGTGTCGGCAGCACTTGGTGAGATTCATTTTCCCCGCTGCTCGGGGAGAAAAATGTGGCCTCCGCATCATCCATCTGCTCTGCAGCGAAGTGGTAAACAGGCGAGCTTCTCGGAGAATAGCCTGGAGCTGAGCCTAGCTCAGCGGGCCTCCCGCAGGGGCTGGGAGGCTGACAGAAAGCACTGGGATGCGTTTCCCAGTCGTGGGTGCCCACGGGCTGGGACCCTCGGTGGAGTCACACACACCCTCAAGAAGCAAAAGTTGGGAAGTCAGCTGGACCATGAGCCCACCTCGTGACCTCTCTTGCCTCCGAGATGGATCCAGGAAAAAAACGGCTGGGCTCCCCTTGTTCCTGATGCCCTGCTTTTGCCTGTGTGGTCCCCCGCACTGGGCTGTGCCTCTCCCCTTGTCCCTCTCGGGATCCTACCTAGAGCCCACACACAAGCCACCTCCCCTGGGGAGCCTTCCCAGATCCTCCCAGCTTTATTTCTTTATTTCCCACTGCCCTGAGTATGGATCTTACGAGCAATTTGGCTTTCAACATTTGAATAATTCTTATCCCGCTTCTGCTTCCCGCAGCTGTATTATTTCTGGACTTCGTTCCTCCCATCTTCCCCTGTAGTGAGTTATCTGTATTCCAGGGCAGTCGGGGACTGGGCTAGAACATGCGGAAAATCATAGTTCACCATTTCCCTCCCCGGTCGAAGGCCGCCTCTTGTCAGGCTCTGTCAGATGCTCTTGTCAAGTAGCTTGTGCTTTGGGGAAGGCAAGTAGACACCTTGAGCGGAGTTTGATGCTTCCTTCTCTGGCCCTCCCTGCCCCGTCCTCTCCTCCCCACCCCTATCGCTTCTTCCCATGCAACCTTTCTGGAAGGCTTGTCAACAATCCCACATCTGTTCTCCGTAGGCATCAAAGTGCTTTCATGCCCCCCCCCCCCGCCTTCTGGCCTTGTTTACTAAGAAGGGATGCTACTATGATTATTTCCCATTTAACAGACGAGAAAACTGTTAGACCCATAGACCAGTCTTGCCTAGAGTGACACGAAGCCAAAGCAGGGACTAGGGCTAGATATAGTCTGAACCCTCAGAAGCAATCCCTTTCCACATTTTCAAATTTCCCAGCACCAGCATAAAGTCCGCCCTACCCCCCTTTGTCACCACAAGGGACGGGGACCACTCCATTGCTCTTTCTCTCTGTCCTCCCTCCTCCTACTTCTCACCAGGACCTCTACAACACCCTCCTACCTGGCCTCCACTGCAACCTGTGGTCGCCTCACCCCTCAGTGAGGCTGCCCTATGCCCCTCCCCCTGCCCCACACAGGTGTCTTTTGGGGGAGTACAGAGAAAGGCTGCCCCAGCTGAGGGGTCCTTGCAGGTGCTTTCAGTCTGCCTCCTAGAGCACCAAAGCCCCCTCGCCACCCCTCGTGACCTCTGGAGAAGCAGGTGGGGCAGTTCATGCACACACCACACATAACAGGCTTTGCTGGAACCCCCTGGTCTCACCCCTACCTCTCACCCCTCCAGCCCTTCCACCACATGGTTCACAAGGAGAAAGGCCATGCAGGGAAGATGGGGAGACTGGGATTCTCTCATTCGGTACCTCCCTTTAGCAGAGATCATGGGGAGATGAAGATGAATACAGCGCAGCCCCCAGGATCCACACATCTGCCATGGGACATGGAACAAGCCGCTCTCCTTCCCCATCTGCTAAGCAAGAGGGCAGAATCTTAACTTGGGGTGAGAAGTATGAACACTTCGGAGAAGCCAAGGAAAACCATGAATGTACCCCCACCACTTTTCTAAAACAAATTCCTACACATACAAAATTTCACCTGCTTCTCAGTGGGGGTGGTGGACCCCTGAAGACCCTCCCATGGACTCCTCCTTAAAACTCCATGGAGGCCACTTCAGAAGCTCTTGGAAAATGGTTCCTAAGGACCTTTCCAGCTTCAGCTTTCTGAGATGGTCGGCCTCTGCTTGGCCAGGTGGAGGCCAGGAGGACAGAAGTCCCTCCCTGTGCCCTGGTGGCAAGCCCCGGGAAAGGTGAGGGGAGGGGGCCTCTCTCTCTCCTCATCCCTCAGCAGGGGTGTTAGTGGAGATGGCATGGCCATTACTCACGCAGCCAATCTCTCACTCCGACACTGGCCTCACCCCACCCCTTCCTCCAAAGAACAAAATTAAAAGAGATTTGTCCTCCAGCCGCTGTGACAGCTCATCTCTCTCCCCCGCCCGCAGCGACAACCTTCCTGGGCTGGCGGCTCTGTGGGGATTGCCCAGTGAGTCTGGGCAGGAGGCCCAGGAGTCCATCCCCTTGGCCTTGGTCCTCCTGCTCCCGGCAGCCCCTCCCAGTTCAGTCCCTCCCTCCAGGCCTCGCCTCCCTTCCCTCTTTCAGCCCAGGAACACTTTAAACGGATTCAATTTAAAACTTCAGAAGCAATCCCTTCCCACATTTTTGAAGTTCACAGACCCAGCATTAGACCCTCATCTCTCATTTGTTCACGCATTCATTCAACAAGTCGTCTAATTTGTCACCCTTTGCCCAAGCCTTCCCATCCCTGCAAGCTGAATTATGGTGTCCTACTTGGAGCTCTCAGAGGGAGTTCTTCCTTGAGGCTTCTGCCCTCAAACTGAGGACCCAAGCTGCTAGTCTCTCTGTCTCCCCCACTGGACAGTGAGCTACTTGAGGGCACAAACCCATTGGATTCATCTTTGTAACCCATACCTATATGCCTGGCATTGAACAACATGCCAAGATGGCTGACCACGGGCACTGACTGGGGAGCTGCCATGTGCCGGGTGCTGCGTGGGCCCAACGGGGCTGACCAAGAACGATGCATCTACTAGAGGAGATGGGTATGGAATCAAACAAAATGCTACTGTGACCAGTACTGCAATAGGGGTGAGCAGCCCCCACTCCAACACTTTGCCCTTTATCTACTCACCCCGCATCTCTGGCCACATTGGCACATCCTCTGGAGCTGAATCGGGCTTCCCCAGGCAGGCAAGGGCCCAGCTTACCAGCATGCCCTGTCCAGGACACTGGGGCCAGGAGACAGAGCCTAGCGTCAGCTCTGCTCGTTCAGAGGAGAGTGGAGAATTATGGGAAATTCCATCACGGCTCTTCTTATAAGGGATGGAGAGTGGAGGGATGGAGAGTGGCTGACAGAAGCAGGGAAGGAAAAGAACCATTATCTTGGTCAGCCCCAACCCCTTGCTTACTTTGGCCTCACTAAGGAAAGAATATGATCCCAAATGCCATGCATAGAGCAAATTCACCTGAGGCCCTCAGAATTGAATTTGGAGGACCTGCTTTGGGTGACCTCCCTGGTCCCCTAGATCTCCTCCTTTAAGAGGCTCACAGCCACAGCAGAAGTCTGGTATGAATCTGGACTGCATGTGAGATCTCAGCTCAAGGAGCCCCAAGGAGAAGATCCACTCAGACCCAGGCAAGACCGTGCCCTGGGTCAACAAATTATCTTAAAGCCCCAGATAGCAACTATTTCAGGCCTGCAAGCCACACACCGTGGTCTCTCCCCTGTAGCTCGAAAGCAGCCTCAGACAATCCCTGAGCAAATCAGGGTGACTGTGGTACAACTTTATTTATAAAACCAGGCAGCTAGCTGCTGGAACTCACTACATACACACCCTCATAAAGAACACAAGGGCACCTTTTGTCACTCAGGAACATTATGCTCAGTGCCGGCATCAGATGGCCCATAATCCTAAATACCCACCCTCGTGATTGCCCAGTGAAGGCCCCAGGAACATGCATCTCCCCATCCACATCATTTGCTCCAGGTTTGCAAAATAAACAATAGTCAGATATCTGAGAAGTTTTCTGGGACCTGCTGCCGCTGACATCATGCTCCACTTGATGGAATGGGGAACGTGGAAAAGCATAGAGCCGCGGAAGCCCTTAGGAAACCAAGAAGAAGAATTAATTAGCTTTTCGAATATCCTTGCTCTTAGATAGCATGAATGCAATAGATTCTTGAAAAACAAATATCGCTTCCAAGTAACGTCAAGTGTCCTTTTCTAGCTATCTGACTGCTCCAATTAATGGTTCTGGAAGTGCTCACAATTACCAAGTTATTACGTGTAGTATTTGCTACAGTTGACACAGCAACTAAGGGACAGTTTGTTACGTTGAGCAATTCACATTAATCATATGGTCTTTATGCAGGTCCAGATGTAAAAAGCATGATACTGATCCATTACAATAACAAAAAAGTGAACAGCTAATGCTATTTTCTTATAAAATTTTTTACAAAAATATTGAATGATAAATATCTTTTCCAAAAAATTAAAATAAAATTTCCTCATTATGCAAATAATTTTGATTTAAATTTTTGATATTCGCGTGGGAGGGATGGGGTGGCTGGGTGATAGACACTGGGGAGGGTATGTGTTATGGTGAGGGCTGTGAATTGTGGAAGACTGTTGAATCACAGATCTGTACCTCTGAAACAAATAATGCAATATATGTTAAGAAAAAAAAAAAGAAGAAGATAGCAGGAGGGGAAGAATGAAGGGGGGGAAATCGGAGGGGGAGACGAACCCTGAGAGACGATGGACTCTGAAAAACAAACTGAGGGTTCTAGAGGGGAGGGGGGTGGGGCGATGGGTTAGCCTGGTGATAGGTATTAAAGAGGGCACGTTCTGCATGGAGCACTGGGTGTTATGCACAAACAATGAATCATGGAACACTACATCAAAAACTAATGATGTAATGTATGGTGATTAACATAACAACAAAAAATTAAAAAATAAATTTTTGATATCATTAATTATAATATATAATTACAACAGGTAATTACATCTTTTGGTTTTAATCAATCATCTTGCATGTTTTTAAAAAACATGAACAAAATTTAATTTTTGAATTTTTTTCTATCAGTTGAACTTAAGTGTTCAATGAAAATATATTCAAATTTTGTACACTTGGAATAAGATTGCTATGATTTTTTTCATCCTTTAGCTGAGCTGTCCTAGACAGTAGCCACTCTATATATAATAATTGAACACTTGAAATGTGGCCAGTTTTTTTTTTTTTTAAGATTTTATTTATTTATTTGAGAGCAAGAGAATGAGTGGTGGGGAGGGGCAGAGGGAGAAAGAGAAGATTCCCTGCTGAGCATCCCAGGATTGGGGGATCACACTCTGACGGAAGGCAGATACTTAACCCACTGAGCCTCCCGGGCACCCCTAAACGGTGACCAGTTTGAATTGAGATGTACTATAAGTGTAAAATACACACCAAATTCCAGAGAGAGACCTAGTAAGAAAAAAGGAACACAAACTATGTCAATAAGTTTTTATATCGATTACTTGTTGAAATAAACATTTTAGATACCTTGGATTGAATAACATATATTATTAAAATGAATTTCACCAGTTTATTTTCTCTTTTTAAAATGTGGCTGCTAGAAAATTATAAATGTGACTCGCATCTTTGACTCATGTTATTTCTACCGGAAAAGGTTGCCTTAGATCATTCCTGTAAATAGAACACAAATTATATAAAAATCCTGATTGCAAAATTGGTGATTTGCTGACATGATGGCAGGAAAAATAAATTTTGTGGAGTAAATATGTGACAGTTTAAGCATTGTGCACAGCTATTTTTGTGTGATTTTTTAATCCTGAGTTGTTCTAAATTTCTCATGAGTCTGATGTTATTGGGTTTTCTGTTACCATGTTTGAGGTATAATTGACGTATGGTGCCACGCCCTCATTTTAAGTGTCCAGTTGGATGAGTTTGGGTCGGTGTATATTCCCATTCTCCCAATGCCCCCATCTAGATAGAAGACAACCCCAGATCCCAGATAGGTCCCTCGTATTCCTTCTCCCTGAAACCCACCTCCCAGAAGCAATTGATGTTCTGATTTCTGTCACCACAGATGCATTCTGACTGTTCTTGAACCTCACATGAACAGAATCCTGTATCATCTACTTTTTGGCATCCAGCTTCTTCTATGTGTTTTTATTTTATTACTCATCCAGACAGCAACCCACCAACAGGACTCCGGGACATGCATAGTCATCATTAAATTGTTTGATAGTTTATCACTGTAGCCTCATACATTCTTTGCAATTTTGTCATTACGAAGGTATGTTTGCCAGTCGGATGGCTGTCTCGATGATATTTAGGTATTTAGACGTGCGGTGTGCGGGCCTCCCTTTGCACTGTTGCCCAGGGCCCTGCAGATGGTAGGCATGGGTGGGCCGAGGAGGGAGAGAAGAGAGGCCAAAGCAGCAGAAGAGCCTCCACCCAGAGCTCAGGAGCCCGGCTGGGTGGTGTGACTCAGCCCCAGAGGAGAAATCCCTTACAAAGGACGAAGGGCTGGAAAGCTCAGGGTGGGTGGGAGAGAGGTGAAGGGAGGGGCAGAGCGAGGGGTCCTGAGTTCTAGGCTCAGACAGGCCCTTCTCATTCAACTGACAAAGATGTACTGAGCATCTGTTGTGCATCCCCCGTGTGCCAAGTTTGGGAAGGAGATATAAATAAAAGACATGCCCTCTACACTCAGGGAGCTTACAAACTGGGAAGAGAGACAGATCTTAATCAAATAGTCACACCCACAAGGGATAAAGCCTACAGGATCCAGCCCAAACTTTCTAGATGGACATTCAAGCCCTATTGCTGCCGCCTTCTCTGGCAGAGCAGAGCCTTCTGGCTCTTTCTTCTGCCTGAAGATGTCCCTACCTGTTCAGCCAGGCCCAGCTCCAAAGGCCTCCCCTGTGAAAAAGCTTTCCTGCTGTCCCCATCTGAAGTTTGTGCCCCTTCCCCTGAGCTCCCGGGGCACCTTCCTCTCCCTTCTGTTATCTCCTGCATCAGGTTAGATGGGGGGGTCATTGGTCACTGCATCTGTACCTCCCCCCACTGAGAGTTCTCTGCTGGGGGCCAGGAGATGGGGGAGGGATGAGCTTGAGGGCTGCGTTTGAGTCCTGGTTCCACCAGCTACAAGCTATGACTTTGTCCAGGTGAATTAGTGTCTCTGCGCCTATTTCCCGGTCTGTACAATGGGAACAAGGACAGTTACCTCATAGGGTTTTCTGGAGGATTAATGATGTCTACAGGCACATACAGACTCTGAGTAAATGTTAGTGTTCACCTGCCCCCCATCCTCCCACCTTTGCTTGGAAGGTCCAGGACCCCCGCAGGAGGGGAGTTGACCCCCCTCACCTGCCCTTAGAGCCTCTGCGTAGCCTGGCCGAGCAGACAGGCAGCTAGAACAGGGAGTGAGCAGGACAGAGGCAGGCTGGAAGCTCTGGGCCCCTGAGTTCCCTGCCCCGCCCCCCGAGGGATGGGGTGAATTGGTTCCGCTCTGTAATGTAGCGAAGGGTAGGGAAGAGGCGGCTTCTCTAAGCAGCATCCAGGCTTGGGATCAGCTGCCAAGATGGACCCTGTGTGGCGGCAGGACAGGCCCAGAGCAACTGGGATCTAAGTGGGCACTGCCAGGAGCGGGCTCAGGATGCTGGAGGGCCGCCCAACGCCGCTTCCCAAATCCCATCTTCTCCCCATTCCCGGGGTGGGGCTGCCACATTGCCAACAAACCTGGCAGCCCCTGGTCCCTCCGTTTCCAGAGTAGCCTGGGAGCCTGGGACTCTGCCACACTAGTTACCAGTGGGGTGAGCTGCCCCTGCCTGGGCCCTGACAGGGCAGCTCCCGTCACCAAGCTTGATTATAAGCTGTTCTGGAACAAAGCCCTGCCCAAGCCCAGGGACAGCCTCTGGCTCCACACAGAAGACCGAGATCCTGAGCTCGAGCTCACTGCTCTGCTGCTGCCTCAGTCTTGGTCCTGGGCTTGTGCCTGCCTCCTCCAAGTGCCCATTTTCTCATCTGTCAAATGCAAAGAACCCGCGCTGTCCTCCCTACCTCCCGCAACTCTGTGGTTGTAAAATGAGATCATGCAAGTCGAATGGATCGACTTGCTGTGTGACTTTAAGCAAGTAACTGCCTTTCTCTGTGCTTCAGTTCCTGAGGCAGCCCTAGGAAAGAAGCTAGTAAGTGCATCGCTCTTTCCTGCCCTGGTCCCCATCTCAGGGAGAAGGGTGAGAGCATCTCCTAGCTGGAGCCGCCTGGGATGAGCATCAAGTTTTCTTTTCTTTCCCTTCAAGAAAGCCAAGGATTGAGTCTCACACACACGCCCGTCTACATCCATCCTTGGGAATGTCCGGAGGGAGTTCCCGTGTCCTGGAGAAAATCCAGAGGGTTCCTGCCCTGAGAGATAAGTCCCCAGCCAGATGCCAGCTCTCCTACCAGCAGCCAGCCTTGGCTGGGCCTGTCCCCTCCCTCCCAAGCTAATTATCGCTGTCCCCGGCAGCTCCTCTTGGCAGCTCAGACCTCCACACCTTGCCCAGCTCGGCCTCTCCTCCTATCAGTCCTTCCCCGTCGCTCCACTTCTGCCTTTTATTTCCAAAATCACTGCATCCTACTGGGATTCACTGTGAGCCTGATAAGGTCCAGGCACTGGACCCAGCATGGGGGCACACAAGTAAATGAGACACAGCCCGGCTCGGTGGGGCATATGGTCACAACTGACCGCAGTGACCAGAGAGCCATGCGCCAGCTTACAGGTGTATATTAACATCTCACAGGCTCCAGGGACAGGGTGGGGGGATTTCCAAGCATGATCCCCGGAAACATCACCACACTGGGAGGTGGGTGCCATTACTGGAATGAAATAGTCCTGTTTTCAGACCCAGGAACACTGAGGCTCAGAGAGGCTAGCCTCGCTCGAGGTAGCACGTCTACGTGGCAGAGCCAGAGTTGAGACCCAGTCTGTCCGAACTCAAGTCCCTTGTTCTTTACCTACCACCTCATAACCCGGCACAGCCGAGGGACGAGGAGCTGATGATGCATGGGAGAATCTGGAACGGTAAAGAAAGATGCCTTTCTGACAAGGACGGGCCTTGCCAGGGAATAGGACTTTATCAGGCGGACAAGGAAGAAAAGCATTCCAAGCAAAGGGAACAGCATGGACAAAGGCACAGAGGCGTGGAAGGGAGTGGCAGGTCTGGGGAACAGCGCCCTCCCGGGTACCGCCAGACCCAAAGAGAAGTCAGAATTAATGGGGCCCTGCAGATCTTAGGTCACCCCTTCAACCAAGGCTCCACCCACCAAGGCCAGGCAGCTAGGGCTGAGTGTGGGACCTCAGCCCCAGATTTCCAGGCTGCCACTTTTGTTTCCTCATCAAACCACCTCTCAGCTTTTCGCCCTCTCTCCCTGCAAACTTTCTCTCCCCAGCCCGCCATCCCAGCCAGGGCTCCTCCTCCTTTCTCCACCTCCTCCCAGATCTGCCCCCCATGGCCTCTTGTCCATAATGCAGAGGGCACCTCCAGGGGTGGGGTCACGGGCACCCTTTGACTACTCCGGGTGGAGTGCTCAGGCCACAAGCTGCTCACCAGCAGGTAAAACGCAGGTCTCGGAGGGGCCGCTCAGCTCAGCCTGCTTCCAGGTTGTGCGCAGGTGCGCTGCGTACAGCCCCTGCAGGTGATGCCCGCCCACAGGGAGCGGGCCAGCCAAGTGCAGGGAGGCAAATGCGAAAACGTGGGGCCCTTCTGATCTCCTTCCCTGGACCCCTGCCCTGCTGTCATTCACATCCCAAGTGATGATAATGCAAATCATTCTTGCCCATAGAAACGCAAATTGCTTTCCGAGGCATGCCATTGATTGTTGTTGTGTGGATACAGACTAGATTTGCCAGTTTTTGCATCTGTTCATAAATTCATTCCAGCATACCTTATTTGACTATATATGAGAGGTACTTTGAATTCTCCTTTGAACAGGTTGTAACATCTCATGGGGTCCCTCACTAATTAATGAGTTAAATACAATCTTGACACATGTTCACTTTATTTCTGTATGAGAATCATGATGGTACTTTTTCAAAATAAATTATCCTTTAATACTCCCAAGATGGCTGGCAATTTCTCATCTGGAAACTGGGATGGCAGGGGTTAGGGGCATGGTGCACCCCACTTGTCTGACCGGTCCCAGTACCGCTCATGGGACATGACCAAGGCGGCGGGGGACTTCTAGTGAGCTCTCCCAACAGCTGTTGCACTACATGGTTGCTAACAGAAACATGGAAAGACCTCACGGTTCCCTCCCAAAGAGACGCCTCAGCCCCACATTCTGAACAGAAAGGGGCCTCCCTCTTCTCAGTCATGTCCAGAACGTGGGCTTCACAGAAGGGGGCTCTGGAAAGCAGGGAGCTAGCTCAGGATCTTTTTTGCTGGGCTCCTCAGTCATCATTCGAGCAGCATTAACTGAGCACCTGCTCTGTGCCAAGTGCTCTGAGAGCAGAGCCAAACAGGAGGGCTCCCCCTTTGGGTCTCTCTCAACTTCCCTAGACCTCAGTCAGGCCTGGTGTCACTCATGTTCCAACTGGCCCTGGCATCACGTAGGGCCTTAAGGAACCAGAGAGACCCTATGTCCTTACCCCACCCCTCCAAACAAGCCTGGCCAAAAATCCTCCCTCCCAAAAGCCAGGGCTCTCCAGACTCCAGGGCAGCTGGCCTGCCTCAATGCCACAGCATCCCCTGGGAAGACCTCCTTACAGTGGGTCCTCCTTCCCCAGATTGGAAATGAGCACCCTTCCCCACCAAAGTTCCTGGGTCTTTAGAGCCCCCAGTGTGGTTCAGTGGAAAGTGCATCGGATAGATCGAGGCTGGAGCCCCAGCTCCTCCACAAATTACTCGCTGTGTGACCTTGGGCCCAGGGCTTCACCTGTCTGCTTTCTCACATGGGGGACAGGGACCCTAATAGCCCCTACCCCATAAGGTTGCAAGCAGTAAATAGGACCATGAAAAAGACCTTAGCACGGTGCCCAGCACACACTAAACTCTGAATGAACGCTAGCTGGCATCAGTATGGTTATTAATTATTAATCCACCCCCCCATAAAAGGCTAAGTGGGGTCAGAGTTGTTAATTCCATCCTACAAACCGGCAAATTGAGGTCCAGATGATAAGGAGATTCAAAATGTCTCAACGTAAGTTCAAGTACAAAGTCAGAAAACCTGAATCGTGGGCCACCCACAGCCCTGATTTGAATTCCCCTCATCAATTCCCCAGGGAGGGAGAAGGGCAGGACCATCTAATGAGCAGATCAGGCAGGACAATAAGGATGACCAGAGAGGCCCAGCCACCCAAATCTCAGGAGTCCCGTGCCCAGTTTGCTGTGTCCACCTCGGTGTAGTGAAGGAGCCACGCGGGTAGCACACTGCTCCCGATGCTGGCTTGAAATGCCAGGTACCCCTGCCAGGAAGTATGGGGGGCAAGAGGTTCCTCCACCTAGGGGCGTCCGCTCAGGATGCTCTACCCCATTCCCACCCCACCTCCGCTGGGCTGCACGAGCCCACTGGGAACAACACGTGGGCCTCCTGGGAAGCAGGTGAGCTGAAAGCCCCCATGGGGGCTCATTAAAGAGATTTTTGGAGGTTCCAGCTGCAAGTCCACAGGTGGATGGATGGATGAGCAGGAATGTGGAGATCTTCCCAGGAGACCACAGCCCCCTGCTTCCTCTCTTGCCAGTCATAGCGGACAGGACAGGGATAAAGGGAGCTCCCCGCATCCGAGGAAGTGGGTCAGTGTCCGTGGGGGGTGGGACGTGGATGGGACCACATCCTACTGCAGGCCAGGCATTGTGCTAGTAACAACAGGTGAGCCTCGGGCGGCGCCTACTCCTTACCAAGCAGCAGTGCTTTCCAAGTGCTATTTCACTTAGCCTCCTCACCACCATGGGAGGTGAGTGCCATTATTACCCCCATTGCACACACTAGGAAACTGAGGCACAAAGAGGTTAAGTAACTTGTCCAAGCCAAGACTGTGCATGCACGATCTTATTGAACTGTGCTCACAACAGCTCTATGGTGAAAGGGACTATTTTTATCACCATTTTATAGAGAAAGAAACCATGGCTCAGAGAGGTTAAGTAACTTGCCTAATACCACACAGCTAAGAAGAAAGGGAATATGACTTAGGACCTGGGTTTTTTAGTGATCTCCCACCCTGAGTCTGGGCTTTAGTTACCATGTCATATTGTCATCGACCCTGAGATGTATTATCACCAAATCATTTTCTAGAGGAAGAAACCAGGCTTTCAAGGGCCAAGTGACTAGTCCAGGGCACAGGGCTAGTGACGCATTAATCAGCACTGGAGCCCAGGCTGTCCCCACTCTCCAAGCACCACTGTTTTCTGGGATACCACAGTACTACCTCACGTAGGTGGAGGCTACGTCTTCCCCGTTGGACCAGGCCCTCCCAAAGTCAGGGGCTTGCTTGACCCTCTATTTCCAGACGCAGAGTCCCCACCTGGGAGTGTCTCAGTGTACAGCTGATGCTTCCTCAGGCACGGCTGCCTGAAGGCAGACTAGTAGGCTTACTGTAGGGTTTCCCATCCCTGAGGGTCCCCATCAGACTGGAGGGAAGGACTGGGGTGCATTTGGTAGGCTTAGTGGGTAGACAGCAGGCACTGTTTGGGGCAGGCCTCTGTGGACCTGATCTCAGAGAAATTTCACAAAGTCTGCCCAGTTCTCAAGAGCTCTCCTGGAATCCTTGACCCCTGGAGCCTCGCATACCCTCTTAGGACTTCCCCCTATCCCAGGGAGTCTGAGCCTGAGGACAAGCAAGGGCTTGAGGGGTGCTCTAGCTCCCAGCTTCATCTCTCTCTGCTCCCCTCCTTGGCCTTGCTTCTGCGGGGGAAGCAGAGGTCCCACCCTCAAGACCCCGCACACGCGGAGCCATGATGTACTCACCCCAGCCAAGGCAGCCAGGCCCAGATCATTCAGGAACCCACCCCACCAGCCACTCACAGGGCTTCACAATGGCCTAGGAGACCCTTGGAGAGAGGGACTCACCCTCACTGCCTGTAGCCCAGTGTGGTGGGCCAGACAAAACACACAGGGTACAGCCCGAAAGAGGGAGAGAGAGGGGGGAAAGGGAAAGAGGGGCCAAGACAAAGACATGGGGGAGAGAGAAATGACAGAGAGACAGAGCAAAATGGACAGAGAGATGGAGGGGGGACAGAGAGATAGAGACAGATAGAGGAGAAAGACAGAGATGTTGGAGAGATAGAGACAGAGAGATGGAGGAGAGTAGAGACAGAAAGGTTGGAGAGATAGAGACAGAGATAGAGGAGAGATAGAGACAGAGATGGAAGAGAGAGAGACACAAAGATGGAGGACAGAGAGAGAGACAGAGAGACAGAGCTGCAGGCTTACAAAGACAGAAGCAGAGAAAGGAGGGCCAGAGATTCAGGGAGACGGAGAACACAGAGAAGGGCAGAGACACCTGGACAAAAGCAAACGGAGAGCTGAGGAAGCCTGCCAAGGGAAGCAGGGGCTAGAGGACTGGGGAAGAGCAGGAAGGTGGGCTGGGGGAGAGCAGAGGCGCAGAAAGCTGCAGGGAACTCCGAAGGGGAAACAGACAAGATGCAGAGGACACGGAAAGGACCGGGACCAGGGACCGTCCAGGAGTGCAGGGGAGGCGGGGAGCCGAGCAGAAGCGCACCCCCCCACCACCCCCCCCACCCCGGCCTGGGCATATGGCTCCTGATTTTCTAAAGGCATGGGAACGATAACCATTCATCTCTATAAATAATTTTATCCGCCAAGCCTCCTAAATGGGTTCTCTGTGTCTATGAAAGCTTTTAAAAACCATTTGCTTGGTAAACATGCAGGCAGCAAACAAAGGCCTCTTCCTCACAGCAGGAGGGGAGGCTGGGAGCCCAATTAGGCCGAGGGGGTAATTAAAAGGGAGAATGCGCTCCGCTAGGCCCCTGCCCGCCTCCTTCCCTCCCAGGGCCTTGGAACCAGCTGAGGCTGCCAGTCTGTCTCAGACAGAGCGGTCCCCGGGCTCCTCACCCCACTCCCCACTGTGCTCCTCTCTTCCTGGCTCCGGGGTGGGTCACAGCCATGCTGGGGGGCTGGGAGGGACACCCCGTGGGCACCTGGGCCATTGCCCTGCCCTGAGTCAGCCCACCCACCATGGAGGGCATCTTAGTCCCAACAGACGCCTGACTGAACCTGGCATTCCTAACGGTTCACAAAGTGCTTTGTCTCTGGCCCCGTCCCTCCTGTTTTTCCATGCCCTACAGCTTTTAGACCTGAGGCTTTCTTGGTCACAGCTGTCTAAAACCGGACGGGGGACAGGGCCTCTCAGATAGGGAGTTTCTTTTCTTTTTTGTAAGATTTTATTTATATATTTATATATTTGAGAGATAGAGAGTAAGCTAGAGAGAGAGCACAAGCCGGGGGAGGTGGGGGTGGGGGGAGGCAGAGAGAGAAGCAGGCTCACCGCTGAGCAGGGACCCCCCCAATGCAGGACTCGATCCCAGGGTCCTGGGATCATGACCTGAGCCCGAAGGCAGACGCTCAACCTACTGAGCCACCCAGGCGCCCCTTAGGAATTTTTTTATCCCTAACTCTAAACCCTGATGTATAGAGTCAGGCTCCAGACCCCCGGGGCCACCCCTGGATGTGGACGTCCCGCTTTGTCAATACCCTTCCTGAATCTTACACTAGGAACTGGACTTGGCCCCAGAAGAACCATCTCGCCCCTTATTTTGGCTGCAGCTCTTGTGTGAACAGAGCCCAGCAGAACATCTCCTGCCTGCGCATCCATACCTCCCCCCAAAAGAATCATTGCTGCCTGGTGTCTGCTGTCTGACTATTTGCTAAAGCCCCCAGGTCATCGTCCCTCCTGCTGCTGGGCCCTGCCTTGGCTCTTGGGACACCCACAGCAGGATGTCCCCTTGGTCCCTGTTAAGCTTCATCTTGTCCAGTTCTGGTGTTTGCTCCAATCAACCGAGATCCTCGTGGTCTCTGATTCTATCATCCAGTTTATTCTCTAGTCCTTTCTGGCCTCTATTCCACCTCTGGTGGCTGGGCTCCTGAGCATCGCTGGGGGCACTCTGGGTGTCGTCGGGCACAAGGTACCCGCATCTCCCCTGACTCTTCGGAGGGTGATCCATGCGTGGGCTGTTCTGGCTCCCTGAACTGCCCACTGCCATCAGGCCTTCCATTCATACTGCATGTTGTTGCCTAGACACACCGGAGAGCCTCACTGGGGACCCTGGTTTCACGAGACATGCCCCCGCATGGCTCCAGGTGGTCCAGTGGTGCCAAGGCACCTCCCGCCAGCCCTCCCTAACCCCCGAGCACCCCACAGTTCCCTGACTCCATGAACTTAGAAATCACACAGGCTTCAGATAGCAAAGAGGGGCCTCAATGCCACCCCCCACCCCACCCAGCTAGAGCTATGAGTAAGCAAGAACCTGCACCTCCAATGCCCAGAGACCTTGGTAAAAGTGGCCAGGGAGGGAAGGGTATTGGATGACAGAGCAGTTTCCCAGGACTGGCATTCAAGAGCTCTCTGCACATAGGTCATCCGGGAATGTGGAAGTTATGGGTTCCCAACCTCTACCTGGTCAGAAAGGAAGAGCCGAGAACTCCAGCCAGCCTTTCTCTAAGTCCTGCGTCTAGCAGGACCAAGGTGGGGGTGCACAGGGCAGAAGTCATGGGATAGAATTCATCCTGGATTGACTCTCGGAAGAACGAGTCACCTGACGGTGGACATTCTAATTCAGGGACTTGTAGAGTGACTAAGCCCGGGAATTTTGTGTTTGTGTGCAGCTCTGCTTCTTAGCTGCTAGATGCCCCCGGGAAAGTTACTTAACCTCTCTGAACCTCTGTTTTCTGATGTGTAGAATGAGAACACTACCTCCTCCTTACAGGGGTCATCTGAGCATCTGCTGAGTGCCCACAGCATCCCAGGAGCCCCAAGAAGACTGCTTCCTTTCAGCCCCATAGCATGGATGCAATGGGTCCAAATCGTTTTCAAAAACCCTGGGAACCAGATGTTTTAAAAGTAATTCAGTGCATAAAATGTTTATTTGATAAAGCCTCCAGGAGTGCATCCCATCATCAAATACATTAACGTATCTGCAGTGAGACATGTGACTCTTCACATCAAGCAAAGTAAGTAAACTCCGTGTTTACAGCCTCATGTCAATTCAAATCAAGTCTGTCACCAAATGAGTTTTGAAAACCAGCTTAGTTTTCAGGGATTGTTGGCTTCCTGAATTCCAGGTAAGGAATGTGGACCTGAGTCACTGTCCCCCATTTTATGGATGTGGCAACTGAAGCCAGAAGCCAAGAGGGCTCCGGCAACAAACGTGCCCAGGGACACCGGGTGAGTGTGAGCAGGGCCACACATGGGGTTCCGGCATGGCCACATCTGGGGCCTGAGCCCTTCCCTGGCCCCCGCACACTGGGAGGTGTCAGTATGTGATTTGGCCTTGTGCCTCCTAACCGGTGCCTTCAGGTCAGGATTTCCCTTCTATCCCGTCAGCCTCTGAGGAGCAGCCTGGGAGGCTTTAACGTCTGCCCCAGACCAGGGAGTGACGCGGTTTGTCCTTGCTGCTCCCCACCTCCCTGCCTAGCTGGCCTCTCTTTCCAACCCTTCCCCCAGCCTCACTCAGGCCAGGGGCAGAGGTCCACCGCTCTTGGTACCCACTGGGGTATGTGTGTGCTTAATGGTGAGCCAAAGGCAAACATGGAGTGGGAGGGATCAGGACAGAGCGCCCTGCAATGACTGAGGGACTGTGGGTCCGGGGCATGGCTTCACGGTGCTCCGGAAAAACCTCTCCACCCCAGCCCCACCACAGCCACCAGACCAAGGGTACAAGCTTGAGACCTCCTCCTGCCTGCCTCCCCCCAGCCCACAGGGCCGCCCCTTTCCCTGGGGGGCCACGCCCCAGCCCTGAGGGGCTCGGGTTTACTGAAGGCCTGTGCCCTGTGCTGTCCCCAGGCCCAGCCACCTCCTCTGCTCAGGCTCCTGCCCCCCTGAGACCAGGCAGCTTTTGGACATGATGTGTCTTAACCAATACAGATTTAATATTGTACAGTTCTGGAGGTCAGAAGTCTGAAACGGGTCTCACTGGGTGGAAATCGAGGTGTCAGCAGGTCTGGGTTCCTTCTGGAGGCTCTGAGAAAGAACCTGCTTCCTTGCCTTTCCCAGCTTCTAGAGGCCCCCGGAGATCCCCAGCTTGGGCGGTGAGGGCCTGCGGAACCCTCCCATTGAATCATTTCACTCCTGCCTTTGCCATCACACCCGCCCTGACTCTTCTGCCCTCCCCTTCCATATCAAAAGACCCTTGTGATTACTCTGGGCCCACGTGCATAACGGGTCATGTTCTGCCTCTTCGTAAGCTTAGCCAGTTAACAAATGATTCCATCTGCAACCTTATTTCCCCTTTGCTGTTCACCTAACACATTCACCGTGCCGGGGGTAGGATGTGGGCACATTTGGGAGGCCCCTGGCTGCTTACATCCTGCCAGGAGCCATGGAGCCTGGAACGCCGTGTAGTGAGGGCAAAAGGGTCTGGGCTAGCAGGTGAGGAGGTCTGCCACTTAATGCTGGGTGATCCTAGGCAAGTAACTTCACCTCCCTGTGCTTCACTTGTGTCATTCATTTAACACCTATGCGTGGAATACCTACTATATGCTGGTCTAAGTGTGGGGGATAAAGTAAGGACTCTTCCTCTCATGGACATTATGTTCTAGTAGGAAGGAGATGGGAAAGAACCAAATCAACATACAAAAGGTCAGGAGGTGGGAATAATTGTTATGGAGGAAAGTTAGCAGGGAAAGGGAATGAGGACTGAAGGGTGGGGTAGGGTGCTATTTTAGGAAAAGTGGTTAAGAAAAGCCTCGAGGATGAGGTGACATTTGAGCAAAATGAAGTGAGTGGATCAAGGCCTGTGAATGTCTAGGGGAAGCATGTTCCGGGCAGGCAGAAACAGTAAGTGCAAAGGCCCTGAGGCAGGAGTGTGCCTGCAGTGCTTAAGGAGCATGAGGGCACCAGGATGGTAGAAGGAAGCAAGTTGTAGGTGAGGACTTTGGAGAGGCAATGGGGGCCGCAGTGAGAAGGGCCTGGTGAGCCATGGGAGGGAGCACTTTGGGTTTTATGCCAAACGAGATGGTCAAGTTGAAGGTAATAACTTTTGGGGAATTAATGTTGTGTAAAAATACCTTGCACCGGGTCTGACATATAACAGCAGCTTAATAAACTCGAATCCCTAATCTCCAGGGCAGAGACCATGTCTCCTCAGTGAGTCTGGCAGCCCGCTTGGGCTGGGCTGTGCCCAAGAGGATCCCCCATGGCAGGGCACCTTCAGACAGGCCCCCCTC
The DNA here is from genome assembly GCF_004348235.1 of Phoca vitulina. Classification (NCBI taxonomy): domain Eukaryota; kingdom Metazoa; phylum Chordata; class Mammalia; order Carnivora; family Phocidae; genus Phoca; species Phoca vitulina. The sequence continues at coordinate 16,864,927 of NW_022589743.1, read as the reverse complement.
CAGACCACAGCCCAGAGCCCAGCCATCTCCCGACAACCTCCAGCATCCGGCTCTGTTTGTGTTTGCGCAACATTTCCTCACAGCCCCCGTGGTTCTGTTAGTTTCCATTGCTCCTTTATTAATTGGCTTGTCTGTTCTTGGGATTATTTGATTTCTACTAATTGCATGATGACAGCAAGGTTTGTCTTCGTTCTTTGCTTTCCCAGCAGAGAGGCAGATGCTGCTGAGTCGGCCAGGCTGACTGTTCAGGGCTGTCCAGTCTCCTTGGGGACAGCCTTTCCGCTTCCACCTGGGGCCTCAGGTTCCCTGCCCAGGGGAAAGAGGTGGGAGGCCAGAGGCCAGGGCTGTGGGGCAGAGGGGCAGGGCCACCCTCTGTGTTTACAGCCCGGCACCTGGTGCCACAAATCCAGCTAAAGCCCTCGTTTGGTTTGCAGGCCGTGTATCCTGAGCCAGCTTGCCCGGGCCTGTCACTCACCTGTCACGCTGTCACTCACCCTCAGCAGCTGGAACGAAAAGCGAGAGCCATCAGTACCCCAGCTGAGGCAACAAAAGCGTCCAGGGAACTTGCCTGGGGCCACGGAGCCAGCCTGTGGCAGGACCAAAGCCAGATCTGTGAGATGCTATAGGCAGACCCCTGCCTCTCCCTTCCCCTCCTCCCTGGGGGAGCCCTGCCTTGGGAGCGCTCAGACTAGCGGTAACAGGCAGACAAACCAACAGTGAACCCTGGAGGTAGAAGATGGCCCTGCCCCACAGCTGAGCGAAAGAAGCAAGTTAAAAAAAAAACCTACAGTGTGTTCCCACTTCACCTAAATGAACACCACACACACACACACACACACACACACAGAAAGATTCATTCCTTCAACAGATATTCACCAGAGCTTTGTGCACTGTTTCTCATCTAGCTACTAGGGAATACAGGGTAGCAAAAAAAAAGTAAGGCCCCACCCTCGTGGAACTTATATTCCAGAGAGAGAGATGGTCCACTGATGAGTAAATCAGCAGTTAGTAATTTTAAACAGTAATACATACTGTGAAAAAAAATAGGGAACATCGCTAGAGAAGATTTCTCCAAGAGGTAGCATTTTGGGCTCCTGGGTCGCTCAGTCGTTAAGCGTCTGCCTTCAGCTCAGGTCATGATCCCAGGGTCCTGGGATCGAGCCCCGCGTCGGGCTCCCTGCTCTCAGTGGGGAGCCTGCTTCTCCCTCTCCTTCTGCTCGCCCTGCTTGTGCTCTCTCACTCTGTCAAATAAATAAATAAAACTTTAAAAAAAAGAAAAAGAAGGTAGCATTTTGTGGAAACTTAAGTATGAGGAGCTGGTCATGTGACCATGAGGCCAAGATGGTTCCTGGCAGAAAGAACAGCCCGTGCAAAGGCCCTGAGGTAGGAAGGAGCTTATTGTGTTTGGAAGCCAGACAGAAGCCTGGTATGTGCGTGGTGGGGGCAGGGGAGGAGGGGAGGAGGGGAGGAAGGGAAGAAGGGAGAGTGAGGTCAGAGAGGAAGGCAGAGGCCAGTTCAGAAAAGGTTTTGTCAGCTAAGGTCTGGAGTTTGGATTTTATATTAAGGGAAGGATTTTAAGCTATGTATAGAAAAAGGTCTGGAGGAACACTTGTCATGCTCTGAACAGTGGCTATCACTGAGGAGAGAGGGTTGAGGGGGTAAAAGAGGAAAGGGTAGGGTATCAGAGACAGCAAGACTGATATCAAGTTATAGGGTGGGAGGCAAACTTGGGGCCACTCACAGCCTCAGAGGGACCCAGCACCAGGGAGGCAGGAAGCTTCAGCCAAAAGTCTGGGGTGGGGACAGGGCGGGGGGCAGGGGGACATGGTACCCAGACACCAGTGGGAGAGGCCACTGGACAAGGAGATGAGAAGTAGCTGGAAGCTGGGTCTAGCCCCCAGGGATTCCGCCAGCTGAGAGCAGACAAGGAACTGGTTTCCCCGGACCGAGCAGAAGGCCAGCTCCATACACTGGATGCTCATGGTGGAGAGAAGGAAGAATTAAGTGAAGAGGTGGTAGCCTCTGGATTCCAGGAACGGGATCTCCAGGAATCATTTCTACTCGCATTCATTTATTCAATGAGCGCATACTAAACACTTAGGTAGTGCCAGGTGCGCCCTCGTCATTGGAGGGGGGAGACCTTCTTGGACCCTACAGCACAGTGATTATAGCAGTGTAGACGTGACCAGCCCTACCCCCTGCGGGAGGAAAGTGGAGGGAGGGGAGGGAATTCTGGGTACTCACAGCGTGCCAAGCAAGTGCTGGGCCTCTCACATTCGTGCCTCATTTAATCCTCAGGACAATTCTAGGCGGGAGGATTATCAACCGAGATTTATAGATGAGGTCCCTGCGGCTCAGAGAAGTTAAGGGGTTTGCTCAAAGTCACACAGCTCTTAAGTATGAGCCAGAATCGGAACCCAGATCTGTCAGAATCCAAATGCCCAGCTCTTTTGATACCACCGTGCTGGGAGCTGGAGGGCTCTTGTTTTCATGGGCTGGGCTGGGCAGGCATGAACCTATGGATGGCTGGGGGTTACTGGGTTTGGGAGCAGGCTCCTCAAGACTGCCAGTCCTGGGAGGAGGGAGCAGGCTATGGAATCTGATGGAAGGTGCCTCCTTCATCCACTGGGGATCTGGGCCCATGCCTTGCAAGGAGCACTGGCAACTCTCTGAGCGGCCTCCTGCCCTTGAGGCTCTCTGTCTGGGAACACTCAGGATTTTCATTTCAGGTTCCGTCTGTCCCCTTCCCTTCCACTACATCTGGGCTTCCGAGGCACTCAAAAACTTCAGTGACCCTCCGTCCACATATGACCTACAGAGTTACATGGGATCTGGAAACCTGCCGTTCAAAGCCCTGCCCGGCCTGGCCCCCAACACCTCAGACTCCTCTCTAACACCTGCCACCTCCCCAGCACATGTGCTCCATCTTGTAGCAAGCCAGGGGTCCCAGCCCAGGGGTCGCTGGTGGCCAGGAACATAAACCCACTGGTACTAACTCAAGGGAGTTTAATGGAAGCAGAACAGGACACCTCGTATGGGTCTCCAGGGTCCGTATCCGCTTCCCTCTGCTCTCTGCTATCCTCTCCTGCTCCTTGTTGCACACCAGCTTTCTCTGCTTACTCAGGGCCCCATAACCTGGGCCGGCAGGCGGCTTTACCTGGTCTGCCCCCAATCCCTGCTCCCGTAATGAGCTTCCTGTCACCTCACCTCCTCACCATCCATCTGACTAGTTCTGAGTCCAAATTCCCAATTCCCAGGAGTGGGGCTCTCTGACTGGCTCAGCATACCGTGATCCAATCAGCTGTGCCAACAAGAGCCAGAGTTCCCTAGACATGAGTGTCCTGTCAGAGGGTCATGGGTCTCTAAAATGAGCAATAGGCCTAGAAGCAATGGTTGACATTGGGTCACTTCCTGTTCCTCCAACAGACCTATACTTGTCCACCTCCAAGCCTTGACTCATGCCATCCCTCCACCTGGAACACCCTACCCACAAATCTTTGTCCTTCGTGGTCCACACCAGGTTATCTGATTGTTCCAGTCCTCCAGTTGGTTAACAACACTTGTCCCCCAAACACTTGAGATGGCCCCATACCCCACCTCTTACACCATGGCCACCACCAAAGACGCACTCCTGGCCTGTCCCGGCTCTCCCCACACAGCCTGATTCGGTCCTGCCTGGCCCCAAATTGCACTGGGCACATCCTTCGTGCCCTCACCTTGACTCCAGCGGCCAGCATTGATGTTCGAGCAAATTCTATAGGGGGAAGCAAATGCAAATTCTGATGACCCAATCAGGCCTGTGAGCCTACCTCACTGGCAAAAACCATTTGCCAGGATTTCCTCAGCAAAATTGACTCCTTCTCTAGATTGAGAAAATTTCTCACCAGCCTGGCCCAGCCTCTGAGCTACCCCCACCCTCAGACCAGCCATATTTGGCCAGATTCCTCCAGCTGTCCCCCCCGCCCCCAATCTTCCCCAGTTTCCCACTCTGGGGCCTACCTCCTCCCCTTCTAATACCTAATCTGGAACTCCCCCACCCTCTCCCCACACCTGCCAAACTTTTTAAATCAGAGATTACAGATTCCAAAAGCTCAGATGCTGAAGATAATAACCCTGCCCCCCCCACCCCTTTTGCCCACAGAGCGGGTCACACTTGGACTTTCCATTCTAAGCCCCATTAATTTTTTCCCTCTCTCTTCTTTTTTAAACACAGGGTAATTTAAACCCTCTTTTCACAGATGAGAGGCTTTCAACTTTGGCACTAGAACTTGGGTTTGATTTATTTTTTGATCCTCAGAATAGATTTTTTTTTTTCCCAGCCTGAGGGACCCCCTGATCCTCTGGGCCAAACTGGAGCATTTATAGAAATGATTGCGTGGAACCAGGGAGGAGAGGTGACCCGACCAAGGCCACACAGCACAGGTAGGGTGAGAACCCACGTTTCCTGAGTCCCCTTGTGTGGATTTCTCTCTCCTCCCTCTGCTACACATGGTCATTTTTTATAACTTGCAGAAACCATGCACTTAAAGAGAAAAGCAGGAGGTCACTGAACCAGCAAGCGGCACCTGAGAGAAGGCAGTAGCCGCACAGAGAGTAGCACGATAATGAGGACAGTCCCTGGGTGACCCGTAATGCTAGAACCATAGCCACCTCCAGAGCCCTCTGGGCCCCAAGCAGGGCCTTGGGCACTGAGAAATAGTGGCTCTCATGCCTCTGCCTTCCTGACCCCCCCAAGTGAGGCTGGGTCCCCAGGATCTACCCTTGTTCTGGCTGCTGCCGAGGTTCACTGAGGGCTTGCTACGTGCCGGGCATGATCGTCATATCCAGCCCTCCCACAGCAGCACCATTCCACTCTGCCCACTCTACTGATAAGGAAACTGAGGCTCAGAGGAGCTGAGCAACTTGTTCAAGATCACACAGCAGGCATATGGTAGATCTAGAACTGCAAGCTGTCTGGCCTCAGAGCCCACGCTCTTCCCAAGACTACCCTCGGATTCAATTTTTGGAAATCCCACAAGCTGGGAAGAAGCCAGGTGGAGAGGGTCAGAGTAGGGCTGGGAATCATCTCATCCACTAAAAAACAATGCTGTCTGGTAATGTATGGGGATTAACATAACAATAAAAAAATTAAAAAAAAAAAAAACAAAAACAATGCTGTCTGTCAGGAGTGCTAGGTCTGAGCAAAGCAACAGACAGCTGACCTTGCTTCCAGCCAGGGTGGACCCCAGCCCGCAGCACCCACAGATCAGATGGTCGCCTGGGATCTGGCCTTTCTTCTCTCCCTTCAGAGGCTCGCCCTGCCTGTGTGGACAGCCCAGCCGCCCCAAGGCCCGGGCACCTGGACACCCCCAGAACAGGTGTGTAGACTAGATGGAAACTCACACACTGCACCAGGAACATGGAAGGACTCACCCCCATCCCAGAAAGTTCTGGATGGTTGGTGGAAGAAGGGGAGGAGGAGGAGGAAGAAGGGGAGGAGGAGGAGGAGGCTCTTGGTGGAGAACATCGAAGCTGCTCTCCTTCGGGGCTTGGGTCTTAGGAGGATTCTCCCAGGGGTTGGAGCTCAGCCAGAGGAAAAGCCCACAGTCCTGTGCTGGCCACCAGAGACCTGTATGACCCGGGCCCTGTGACCTCACTGACCTCACGTCCTACTTCCGTCTTCGCTGCTCATCCCTCCCCAGTTGCATGGGCCACCTCCCCATTCCTCAGACACCACAGGCTCAGTCCTGCCTCTGGGCCTTCGCAATTGTGGTTCCCTCTGCCCGCACGTCCTTCAGACATCACATGGTTGGCTCACTTTCTTCTGGTCTTGACTCAAATATCCCCCCACCCCCAGCGACACCAGCTAGAATTGCAAGTCAACCCCACCATGGCCTAACTCCTTTCTTTGCCTTTTCTCCTTAATACCTCCGGCCATCTAGTATAATACATTTTGTCCTAATGTATGTATGTGTTTGTCTGTCCCACACGCACTCTGGGAGGGCAGGGATTTTGTCCCCGGAGCATCTCACTGTGCCTGGCACATGTGTGCATCATCCCTGGGTCTTTCACCTTCTGAAGGTGGGAGCCAGGCCCACCTGGGCCACAGTCTGGGTTGGTGTTCGGAAGCGAGGAGAAGATGTCACATCCGGGCACCTGTAAAACCACCCAACTGCGAACAAGTGTGTGAGTGAGGGTAGCGGGAGTCAGGCCGGGCCAGGCAGGAAATTTCCGCTGGGTGGTCCCAATTATCGTGGTCATTACAGCTGCCCATTTCTCCCCACTGCAGCATATGCTTCTATTCGATCAGGAGGGTCCAGACCAGCCACGGAAGGTGTGAGTGGGAGGGAGGAAGGGAGGGAGGGAAAGGAGAGGGGAAAATTTAGAAAAAGATATTCAGAGTCAACAGGCAGCCAGAGACTGCCGGGAAAGCAGAGGGGGAGAACGGGAGAGCTCGAGTTGCCTAGAATATCTCGCAGTTGCTGGAAGGCGGCGGCCCCTCATGCTGTTGGAATTCTGGCTGCACGACCACACGTGTGGCTGGGCCTGCACGGGTCCCTCTCCCGCCGCGGCGCGGCCTCTTGCAAGGGGGGGCGAGTGCCGCTCTTGCTTTGCCCTCCCGCTCGCCTCACTGGTGCCCCGCGGGCAGCGCTGCCCGGCCCGCCTCTGAGGAACTGACTCGGTTGGGCCGGGGCGGGGGCAGCGGTGGGTTCCTCCTGTTCTGCCCCTTAGTGACGGCTCACCACCCTCTGGAGACCTCGTTCGGGCGCCCAGGAAATAAAGGGCTGCAGCACGTGGTCTCTCTGGGTGTCAACAGCTCTAATGTTTCGTGGCTTTAAGAGGGTTTTGTTCCAAATTCCATGACCTACCCCCGGAGGGAGGCGGCTGCTCCCCTTCCCTGGAGGGAAACTGAGTCAGCACCAAAAGAGACGCGTGTGTCCCCCCCCGCTGCCCACGCCCTCTTTCTCCTGGTGGCATATGCCAGCTCTTGGAATCCCACCCTTCGCTTTAGTGGGGTCGCTGTCCACTCCATTCCACGGGGCCTCGCTCAGGCCCAGGGCACCCCACCACCTCTGCAGTCTCGCCCCCTTCTCTCCGCTGTCACACCTCCGCCAGAGAGACCATATCACCGCGTGGCTCTGATTGCCACCCCCCTGCAGATCCTTCGATGGCTCCCCGCTGCCTACGGGATCGGGCACAGACCCTCCCAGAGCAGTCAAGGCCCCCCACGATTTAGCACCACCTTCCCTTTCCCAGTTCGGCTCCCCATCTCGTCCTCTGTTCTCCAGACCCTGTGCTTTCCCATCTCCGTGCCTTTGCTCACACTAGGGCCCCCTCCTTGAGTGCCCACCCATGCCAGTCATAACGATTCACTCATCCTCCAGGGACTCCGCCAAAGGCCATCCTCCCTCTCTCCATTAGACCTTCCCTGACTCTCCAAACGGTTGGAACATTTGACCCAGGCCTGCCCTCTGCCCATTGCCTGCAGTCGTTATGGACATCACAGAGGAGCATGACGGGGACTATTTCTGACTGACTTTTGCAGGCTCCGTGCATCAGCCAGGGACCTGCGCCCTCTGGGTGCTCCACACACTTGGTAGAATGAAGTCCCCACCAACGCCCGAGTGCATGTCCTGTTCCAGTCACTGCTCCGGCTCATTCGCGCACTGACCGACTTCACCCCACGATGATCCTGTGAGGCAGGCGCTGTTACCACCCCTGTCTTCCAGATGAGAACACTGAGGCTCAGGGGACCGCCTGAGGCCACAGAGCTGGTGGCAAAGCTGGGATGAGAGCCCGGAGGGTCCGGCAGCCTAGCCCACGTTCTTAGCAGCTGTACCTACTGCGGGCCCTCCCCAAGCCCCTGGCCTGACCACCCCTGTCTCCTGTACCCTCCCAGCCCTGCCCCTCCTCCATCAGGAGCACAGGGAACCCAGTCTTGTCCAGGGTTGGGCAGGGCAGGGCTGGTTTCTTGGAGTCACTCCTGTAATAGGCAGGGGATGAGAGAGCAGTTTGGATTATTGACTCTGAGCCTAGAACAGAACGAGAGCAGAAGGGCTGCACAAAGCAAGAAAATGAAAGGATGCCTCACGAGGGAATGAGTGAGAGTGAAGGTGAGTGGGGGCTGGGTCCAAGTGCTGGAGGGGTGAAGGAGGGCAGATGGGGCGGGTCCCCTCTATCTCCCCCTCAAATAACCCCAGCGGCACCAGCCACACAGCCAGCCACAGTATAAGTAGAAACCTCCCCAAAGCACCCAAAAGGAATGTGCCAGCAAGAGCAACTGCCTTCTCCCTTTTATTAAATTCCTCACAGGGGCTGTGGGATCCCAAGCCAATAAGAGGGGGTTCTAAGAAAGAGCAATTAAGGCCCCCAAGGCTGTATTTACCTGACATCCAACATCTGGATGTAAAGTGAAAAATCATCATTGTCAAGGTGGTTTATTCCCCCCTCCCCGCCCCCCCATACAAAGCTCTAGGTATTTAGAAACATCTGAGTGATGGACTGGCTGGTTATGCTTTTCGTCCAGATGTTCAGCATTCCCTAGGTTCAGGCTGACAGTGGTTTGCTGTAGAGACAGGTTGGAGTTGAGGAGGCCAGGGGACGGTGAGGGAGAAGCAGTGGCAGTCCTGCCCTGTGGAACCTTCTGCCCCTTGGCTCACTCTGTCTTCACCACCTGCCCTCTCGGCTGGGAAAATTTGTTCTCCCAGCCCCTGCACACAGCCTCCAGGTTGCACGGAGCTAAGAGACATTGACGTTTATACAACATCTTCCGCTGGGAATCAGCCGGCCCAGCACACACTTAGCTGGGGTCTTATGCTCCTGGATTATGCAGGCAGCGACTTTGATTGAATCTGGCAACCAGATTTATGAACCAGTCGATATTTATTGCAGGGAACAATCCATCTTCATGTCTGGTCTGTGCACACAGAGCCCCACTCAGGGCACACCCGAGGTCTTGGTGCTAAATGTTGGAGCGGTCTCAGTGAACACATCTGAGGGAGGGGGCAACAGAGAGGGGTCTGACACCAACCAGAAAGGAGACAGGACATAATGTGGGGAAGTGTGACTGGGTAGGGGTGGCGGTGGTAGCTACCATATCCACCCCATGTTTGTCCCTGGCTGCCCTTCTCAACCCCTCCCAATCCCCCACACCACCTAACAAAAGTCAACTAATTGTTGCATTATTTGAAGTCAAACAGGATGTAAAAATTGTGATATAATGCATTCCAAAGTAAACTGAAAGTGTGTGCGTGTGTTCTAATTATCTACTCTTGTGTTCCCTCCCCTGCCCACTGGCCCAGTTATTAAAGAAAATAACAGCCTGAACTCCCAAGCTCAGTCTTGTGATGGACCAATCATAGAGCTGAGGGTGTAACTCTGCTGATGAATGGCCAGGGGAAAGGCTACTCAGGATTCTCTCATTTGCATGCCTGCACTGATTGGCTAAACCACTGCCCCCTGTGGTGGAGGGCAAGCTCCCAGTTAAGGCAGAGGGAATCCAGATATGAATCCACCCAAAAGCATTTGGCTTATTTTGAGGTCCAGGAAGGATGGTCTGTTACCGTTCTGAGCTTCTTAGCCTCATTGGAAGAATAGGAGTAAGGGGCAGAATTTAAGATGCGTGGGAAGGAAGGAAAGAGGAGAGTCTCCCAAAATCACCTTCTGCTGCGCCTTTCTCAGCCCTAACTCTGCCTCCTGCCCCAAACACTCATTCCTTTGTCCCCGTCTGCCCCTTGGGGAACTATGGCCCGCAGCCCACCCCCCTCAAGCCCTTCCCCACGTGTAGCTTCTTGCAAGAAATACAAGGCACTGGGGGCATTGAGAAGGGAAACAGGAATGTTTGGAGGAGCTTCATAGCTCCCCCCAAATTACAGAACAGAGTCTCTACAGCAGGAAGGTGAGAGATGCCGTGTCCCTTCTGCGTTTCTCCAGCCTCCACACCGGGGATCACGGAGGCTGCTGTGGAGGAGCTGGGGGGGACGGGCTGGGTTGGGGACTCAGGACCTGACACCATCTGCACCCATTCACAAGGCCTGGGCCTGAGGTCAGGCAGGGGGCTGCTTTCTTGCCTTACAGAGACCGGAGGTCCCTGGGAGGCCGGGGCAGGCAGCAGGGCAGGCAAAAGAGGCAGCTGGGAAACTTACTCCGCCGATGGTACAGACAAGAAATGGGCTGGGCCAGCCCACCAGATGGGAGGAAAATGGGAAGCACCCAGAGGAGATAGAAGACAACTGCCCCCACCCCAGGGCCAGGGCACTCTTAACTAGCTCTCACTCAACCTCTGGTCAGTTACTTCACCCCCGAGACTCCTAGAAGATGAAGAATCACCTCTTCTCAGACGTCCCCCTAGAGCTAGTCAAACAAGACATCACTGGCGAAGGGCTGGAAGAATCTTTGTGGCTCCAAAGGACAGAATCACAACCCATGGGTAAACAGACAGGCATTCAGGCTTCCACTCAGTATGTGGAAGAAGCTTTCTCTATTCACAGTGGCCAGTAATGGAGGCAGTTAAGATAGTGATCAAGCTAAATTCAAGCATTCAAGCAGTTTGGATGACCGTCTGTTGTAGAGTATAATTTCTGGACACTTGCATGCACTGGATGAGAATTTTGGCATAATCTGTTGGCTGCCTCCAACTCTTTATGATTCTATGATTCATTTAGCAAATGTTTATTGGTTACCCACTAGCCCCAGCTTTGTCCCTAACATGCTGTGTGACTACCACTTTCGTCTCTCAAGGCAGTGTCTATACATAAAGTGAGGGTGTTGGGCCAGTGGACCTCTAAGGGCTCTTCCAGTTCTGACAGGCTCTCTTGTTCTAAATGGAATCACAAGGAACTACGAAAGCCCACCCTCCTCCCCTGAGGCTCCTTTCTCCCACTTCTTCCTGCATGACCCATAACTTAGCAGAGTTGGGACAGAATGAACTTCTCCTGGCCTGGGATGCTGTGTGAAACAGATGGTCCTGTTGCCATGGAGACCAGGGAGCTACGTGTCCTGGGGGGCTAGGATTGGGTGGGGGCTAAGTCAGGCCAGGGTGATTTACTCCTGTAACAGCCCAGCCTGGAGTCTACGCGAATGTTAAACAGGAGTGGCTCTAGGCAATCGCTCAGGCAGACAGATCAGAAACCACTTAAGATGAAAGACCCAGGAACATCTCTTCCCAGGGATGCCTGCTACATCCTGGTTCCCCACCCCCACTGCACAACTTTAGGCCAGTCAGCCCCTCTCTGGCCCAGGAAATTTGACTCCATCTTCCCACAGGCAAAGCTGGAGGAACACACAGTCTGTCCTGAAGGATGGGGATAGAGGCAGTTCTGGAAGGGACTCTCTGGGGACTTAGGGAGACTGACTTCTTGGGCTCATTGGAAAAAAGAGTCCTCTGGCAATCAGCCCTGTGCAACGACGGCTGGGCTGCCCCAGGAGGGAGTGAACTCCCCACCCCTGGAAACATTCAAACCGGGCCCGGAAGATCCTCTGTCAGAGATTAACAGAACAACTTCCACCTCAAGTAGGAGATTCTAAAGGCGGCTCTTCTAATTCTGAGATCTTGTGATAGCAGAGGCAGTGGGATGGGACAGTTACGAGCAAGCACTTTGGAATTCAGACAGACAGACCTGGGCTCAGGTCCCAGCTCTGCAGCTTATTTACGGTGTGACCTTGAGCAAGTTAACTTTCTCTGAGTATCTATTTCCTCACCTGTGAAATGTGAGTCATAATACCGGCTTCATAGGATTTTTTGGGGGAAAGGATTAAAGTGAAACAAGGCATCTAAAGTGCTTAGAATAATATGTTGCACATACTAAGTACCCAATAAGTGGCGGTTATCATTATTAGTCTGTAATGAGTAAACCTATGCAGGAACAGGAGCTCCCCAGCTGTTTGGATTGGACTCAGCCAAGATGCCTGGCTCCTGATCTGCCATTCACTGTGTGATCGTGGGCAGATTTCTCTCTCTCTCTCTCTCTCTCTTTTTTTTTTTTTGAGTATAATTGACACACAATGTTACATTAGTTTCAAGTATATGACATAGTGATTCAACATCTCTATACATTATGGTCTGCCCACCACACGTGTAGTTACCATCTGACAAATTTCTTAAAAGAAAAAAAAAATCTCTCTGTGCCTGTTTCCTCATCTGTAAAATGAGGCTAATAATAGTTCTTACCTCAAGGGATTATTGTGAAGATTGAATTTATAATCTGTGTAAAAGGTTTAGAATAGAACCTAGCACAGAAAAAGTGTCCAGGACCTGTGTGCTCACGTCATCATCCCGGGATCCCTAGAGCTTCAGCTTTAGGTCACCTTCTCAATGACTGATTCTTGTTAGGGCCTATTTAAAGATCAAAGTGGGGTTTTTTGTTTGGGATTTTGTGTGTTTTTTTGTTGGGAGGGTGAGAACATCTAAATTCTACTATTAACAAATTTCAGTTATACACCACAGTGTTATCAATTATAGTCATATGTTATACATTAGATCCTCAGACCTTATTGATCTTATACCTGAAAGTTTGACCCTTTTACCAACCTCTTCCTATTTTCCCCACTCCTCAGTCCCTGCCAACCACCTTTTTACTCTATTTCTATGGGCTCGACTCTTTTTTTTAGATTCCACATATGAGTGATAGTAAAGAGTATTTGTCTTTCTCTGTTTGGTTTATTTCACTTAGCATAATGCCCTATGTGAGGTGATGGATGTGTTACTTAACTTGATGGGGGGATCCCTTCACAACGTATATGCATATCAAATCATCACACATACACTTTAAATATCTTATAATTTTATTTGTCAATTATACATCCATAAAGCTGGGGGGTGGGGAAAGACAAGACATAATAAACGCAGGCTAGGATGCAGAGGAAATGGAACCTCTGTACACTCTTGGTGGGAATGCAAATAGGTGCAGCCACTATGGAAAACAGGGTAGAGGGTCCTCACAAAATTAAGACTACCCGATGATCTAGCAATCCCACTTCTGGGTACATAGCCAAAGGAAATGAAATCAGAATTTTGAAGAAATATCTGTACTCCCGTGGTCACTGCAGCATTATTCACAGTAAGCCAAGACATGGAAACAACCTAAGTGTCTACCTATGGGTGAGTGCATAAGGAAGATGTGGTATATATATACCACAGAATATTACTCGGCCTTAAAAAAGAATGAGATCCTGTCATTTGTGGCAACATGGATAGAATTTGAGGACATTATCCTAAGTTAAATAAGTCAGACAGAGAAAGACAAATACTGTATGCTATCACTTACATGTGGAATTTTAAAAAGCCAATCCTGTAGAAACAGATTGTAGCTTGATGTTTGACATAGTGAGTATGTCATGTTGATACCAGGGGCTGGGAGGTGGGGAAATGGGGAGATGTCAGTCAATGGGCACAAACTTCCAGTAACAAGGAGAATAAGCTTGAGACCTAATGTACAGCATGGTGACGACTATCTTATAGACTTAAAAGTTGCAGAAAGAGTAGATCTTAAATGTTCTCGCCATAAAAAGAAAATGGTAATTATGTGAGGTGATGGAGGTGTTTACTAACCCTCCCGTAGTGATCACTTTGCAATATATAAATGTATCAGACCATCACGTTATACACCTTAAACTTGCACAATATTATATGTCAATTAAATCTCAGTAAAGCTGGCGGGGGGTGGGAATAAAGATCAAGTGAGCAAATGAGCCAGCTCTGAGGTGAACAGGAAACCCTCAACGACAAGAAGCATTTGTGAGAACCTGCCCTATGCTGGCTGACAGAAGGCAGAGCACCTGCCCTTGCAGGGCTCATGTGGAGTTTAGGCAACCAGCACCTTCAGGAAGAAACGATCAAAGGGTCATGATATCCCGATTGTATAACCAGTCAGGCTTCCTGGAAGAGGAGAGAGTTGCATGAGGCATGAAGGAGGGGTGGAAATTTGGCAAGTGTCCAGAAATGGGGGTGGGGGCTGGGGAGGAAGCATTCTGGAAAGGGGATCAGTGAGAGCCAAGACCCAGGGTAGCAGCACATGGCCTTTCTGGAAGATAGTGAAGAACACACAAGGATAGGCCCCAGGGTTTCTCTACAGGGTATTTTTTTTGTGAAGTCTCAACCAACAGCGGTAATGCTATGGGCTAGAAATGCCTGGGGGCACTCACCTGGGCCTGGGTGAGTTTCCCACAGACATTTCCCCTTTCCAAACCAACGTCATGACTAGATCAGCCCTTGTGGTTCTCGTTATGATTGCAAGACACGCTTCAGCAACAACCATCAGGAAACTTAAAAAAGAGAGAGAGAGGATTATTACTTATAAGGCCTGGAAATTACACAGCACACCTGGGGCCAAACAGTGAGGTCACAGGTGGAGAGAGAGCCCATCTGGACCGGGGTTCTGTTTTTATTGGGGTCAGGGTTGGAGGCTGAAGGTTTCTCAGGCTCACTCTTTATTGGTGAATTTAAAATATATAGGTGGGAATTGAAAGCACAGGGAAGAGAAAAGACTAGTGGCCCCAATGGTCACTTATCAAAATCAGCCATGATCTCTAAAACAAAGAAGCCTCAGTTGGAGGAGGCGGCCTGGCTCTTTACCCAGCCTGTGGCCAGCTAAGTGTTTATTCCAGATGGTGAGATCGCGGTCTTTGATGTGGATGCCTTGGTAATCAAAGCATAAGCCAGCCCTTGCATTACAAAAAAGTAAAAAGAAAAAACTGTCCGGGCTTCCACTATAGGCATCTTTGCCTGAAGGTGGGGAGAGAAGAGAATTAGGAAACAAGGTTCAAGCAACAAGGTTCGAGCTTGCCAGGGAAGGCAGAGATCTGGGTCCACTTCCTCCTAGTACTTGAGTGACCTTGAGTAAGTTATGGTTCTAAGCCTCAGTTTTCTTATCCTTACCAGGACGCTAATACATGCCCCTAAAAAGTAACACTAAGCTAACATTTATGCAGCACCTGGAAAACAACGGTACTCAAGGGAGCTATGGTTTGTCCTGTGAGTGATGAAGAGTAAGGGAAGCTTTTCCCTGATATACATTTTTTTAATTCCAATATAGTTAACATACAGTGTTATATTAGTTTCAGGTGTACAGTATAGTGATACAGTACTTCCATACATTACTCAGCGCTCATCACAATAAGTGCACTCTTAATCCCCTTCATGTATTTCACCCATCCCCCCACACACCTCCCCTCTAGTGACCATCAGTTTGTTCTCTGTAGTTGAGAGTCTGTTTCTTGGTTTGTCTCCTTTTTCCTTTGTTCGTTTATTTTGTTTCTTAAATTCCACATAAGAGTGAAATCATATGGTATTTGTCTTTCTCTGACTGACTTATTTTACTTAACATTATATCCTCTAGATCCATTCATGTTGCAAATCATAAGATTTCATTCTTTTTTACATTGTGTGTGTGTGTCCTTATCCATTCATCTATCAGTGGACATTTGTGCTGCTTCCATATCTTGGCTATTGTAAATAATGATGCAATAAACCTAGGGGTGCATATATCTTTTCAAAGTAGTGTTTTCATATTCCATGGGTAAATACCCAGTAGTGGAATTACTGGATCATATGGTAATACTATTTTTAATTTTTTGAGGAATCTCCATATTGTTTTCCACAGTGGTTGCACCAGTTTGCATTCCCACCAACAGTGCATGAGGGTTCCTTTTTCTCCACATCCTTGCCAACATTTGTTGTTTCTTGTGTTTTTTATTTTAGCCATTCTGACAGATGTGAGGTGATATCTCATTTTGGCTTTGAGTTGAGTTTCCATGATGATGAGTGATGTTGAGCATCTTTTCATGTGTTTGTTGACCATCTGTCTTCTTTGGAGAAATGTCTGTTCATATCTTCTGCCCATTTTTAATTGGATTATTTGGGGGTTTTTACAATTTGAGTTGTATTGATATATTTGGATACTAACGCTTTATCAGATATGTCATTTGCAAATATCTTCACCCATTTAGTAGGTTGTTTTTGTTTTGTTGACTGTTCCCTTGGCTGTGCAGAAGCTTTTTATTTTGATGTAGTCCCATTTTTCACGATATGTTTTAAGGAAATTAATCATTGCATGGTAGGAAGGATGGATTAGAGTGGGGCAAAGGGAAAGTCCAAGAGCTAGATTTTGAGGTAATGGTTCATGAGTAATGTAATGCTGCTTCAAAATTTAGTGGAGACAACAGAGACTGATAGGAAGCAAAAGAAAAGGACTCAGCAGAGCAGAATTTGGCAAATAATGAAGAGCAAGGACTCACCAGTGACATCACACTTTTAAGAAAGGGAGGGGGAGTAAGAGAATAGGAGAAGAAAGGACTGATGGGGAAAGGGTGTGTGGTTCCACATTGGAAACCCTGATCTTCACAAAATGCGAATGTTCTATATTCAGTCAACAAACATATGTTGAGCCTACAGTGTGTCAGGCCCTAAGAATATAAATATAAATAGACATGGTTCCTGCCCCAGGGACTTTATGGTATCAGTGGAGGAAGCAAAGACATCAACAAGTGCATGCAATGAAGTATAACAGATGCTTTTATCCACAGTAGCAGTCCAAGTAGACCGCAGAACAAGGAAATGATTGATTTCACCAGACTTCAAGGAGGAAGTTACTCAAGAACTGTGTAAATGTTCTCCAGGAAGACTGTGGGGGAAAACATACTCCATATGGAGGGAAAGCCTGAGGAAAATACCAGGGAGTGAAACATAACATGTTCTAGACTTATAAGTCACTCTGATACTTGGGACTATCAGATCCAGAGCTGAGGCTGGAGATGCCTAAAGACAGCATGGCATAGATAGCAGTGTGGGCCATAATATGGAAAGAGGGAAGGATCAAGAAAAATGTTGTGTTGGGAATATTGGAACCCTAATGGGAGTTCAGGACATGTGTTTCCTGTCAGAGGAGCATTCAAACAGGAAGAATCAATGATAATTCTTCTTTTAAGGTCGGAGGGAAGGAAGAAAGAAGATAAAGGCGTGTTGAAGTAGAGAGTGGAGAACTGAGTGGCCTAGGAGGTCCACCCTTGACTTTTCCAGAAAAGTCAGAGACAAGAGCATCAGTTAAAACAAAAAAGTAGGGAGTAGGGGAGGGTCCATAGGTTGATGAAGGAAAAAAAGAACACAATTACTAATATCAGGGACTTAAGAGGGACTACTGAAAGAGGGACTGTTACTACATTTCCCACAGACGTTAGAAGGGTAATAACATTATAAACAACTTTAGACAAACTGGACATATTCCTTGAAAAATGTAAGTTAATAAAACTGACACAAGATTAGATAGAAAAATCTAAATAGCTTTTTATCTATTAAAGTTAATTTGTTATCAAAAACCTCCCCACAAGCAAAACTCCATAACTGGATGGTTTCACTATGAATTTGATCCAACATTTTAGAAAGAAATAATATTAATCCTATACAAACTCAGAAAATAGAGGAACGTGAACATTCCCAACTTGTTTCATGGTGCTAGATTAACCCTGATACTAAAACCTGACAAAAGCATTACAAAAAGAAAAAAAAAAAAGACAAACCAATATCCTTCATGAACATAGATCCTTAACAGATTATTAGCAAATAAAACCAGTAATACACAAAAATATACATCATGACCAAGTAGGTTTATCCTAGGAATGCAAGATTGTTTGAACACTCCAACTCATTAATGTGATTCACTACATTAACAGCATAAAGAAGAAAAACCGTGACTGTTTTTATAAAATCCAACACCTGTTCATCATTTTTTTTAAATCTGAGCAAATTAGGAAGAGAAGGAATTTCTTCAACCTGATAAAGTACATCTATGACAAAGCAAGTGTGTCCACTCTCACTACATTTATTTAATATTTCGTTGGAGGCTTTGGCCAAGGCAATAAGGCAAGATAAAGAAGTAAAAGGCACAGAGATCAGAAAGGAAGAACTAAAATTTTATGCACAGGTGATGTGATTTTTTTATGTAGAAAATCCCTACAAATAGCAACTAGAACAAATACATGAATTTAGCAAAGTCACAAGATAAAGGGCACCTGGGTGGCTCAGTAGGTTAAGTGGCTACTTTCGGCTCAGGTCATGATCCCAGGATCCTGGATTCGAGCCCCACATTGGGCTCCATGCTTAATGGGGAGCCTGCTTCTCCCGCTCCCTCTGCCCCTCCCCCTGCTTGTGCTCTCTCTCTAACTCTCTCTCTCAAATAAATAAATAAAATCTAAAAAAAAAAAAACCACAAGGTAAAAGAGCAATACTTACAGATCAATTATATTCCCATATACTAGCAGCAAATCATTGGATAAAGACATTTTTAAAAATTTTCATTTACAGTAAGGCAAAAAAAATTAAAAAATACTTAGGAATAGATTTAACAAAAGATGTACAAGAACTACACACTGAAAACTGCTTAAAAAATACTGAGATAAGTTAAGGAAGCCTTAAATAAATGTTTCTTCTGGGAAGACTCAATACTGTTTAAACATCAATTCTCTCCAATTTGATCTACAAGTGCAACACAATCCCAATCCCATTTTCTAGCAGGCTTTATTTGTAAAACTTGATAGACTTATTCTAAAATTTATATGGAAATGCGAAGGACCTAGAATATTGAAGGCAATCTTGATAAAGAGAAACAAAGTTAGAGGACTTAACACTACCTAACTTCAAGGCTTGCTATAAAGCTAGTAAACAATCTTCAAGACAGGATGGTAGTGTAAAGAGATATGTATAGTTCAATGGAACACAATAGAGAGTCCAGAAATAGACCCACATGTATATGGTCATTTGATTTTCAATGAGGAACCAAAACGATCCTATGGATAAAGCAGTCTTTTCAACAGGTGTGGCTGGCACAACTCTCTATTAATATGGAGAAACATGAACACTGATCCCTATCTCACAAAATACACAAAACTTAATTTGAGATGAATGATAGATTTCAATGTAAAAGCTAAAACTATATAACTTCTAGAATAAAACATAGGACAGTATCTTCATGACCTGCAGATGGGCAAAATTTTCTTCGGCAGGAGGCAAAAAATAATAATTACCAAGGAAAAAATCGTAATTTAGATTTTATAAAAATTAAAAATTTCTGCTCATCAAAAACCTAGTTAAGAAAATGATGGTGTGCAGTGGCTGCACACAGTGGCCTCCTCAGTAGTGAATGCAGCCTGTTGCTCCTAGGGGTTGTCCTAAGGGACCTTGGAGACCACACTTTCCAGTGAACATGCATGTCCGACCTCATGCTGTCCCCAGTCTAGGCTCCAGACTAGGTGCCTTTGGAAAGCTCCAGGGCATAGTGACCATGGTTCACCCATCCACACCAAGTTGCAGAACAAGGAGCATGTGATTGAAGCCCTTCACAGAGCCAAGTTCAAGTTCCCAGGTGGCCAGGTGACCCACATCTCCAAGAAGTGGGGGTTTTACCAAGTTTAATACGGATGAATTTGAAGACAGGGCAGCTGAAAAGCAGTTTATCCTGGATGGCTGTAGGGTCAAATACATCCCCAATTGTGACCCCCTTGGACAAATGGTGAGCCCTGCACTCCTGAGAGCTTCTGCGTCGCCCCCTCCTTACTCACACCCACCAATAAATCCCTACTTCCTATCCAAGAAAGAAAATGCATAACAAGTCACAGACTGGGAGGAAATATTTGCAAAACATGTCCATTAAAGGAATTATATCAAGTATAAATAAGGAATAAAAACACAAACAACCCGATAAAGAGAAGGGCAAAATATTTGAACAGACATTTCAAAATAAGATGGATGCACTAAATGTATGCCTACCCTATGACCCAGCATTTCCACTTCTAGGTATTTACCCAAAAGAAAAGAAAACATAATCCACAAAAATACTTTTACAAGAATATCCATGGAAGCTTCGTTCACAGTAGCCCCTAACTGGAAACAACACCACATAACAGGAAAAATGGATAAACAAATTATAACCACTACTCAATGATACAAAGGAACAGAGTATCAACACTTGCAGCAAAATGGATGAATCCCCAAAACATGATGTGTACATACTATTTGGTTCCATTTACATGAAATTCTAGAAAGATTTTTTTAAAAATGAAAACTGATTGCTTCTGCAAGATGAGAACAGTGATTGACTGGAAAGGGGCATGAACAGACTTCCTGTGTGATAGAAATGTTCCATATCTTGATAGGGATTTGGGTTACACATGTGTAAGCATTTGTCAAATCTTCTGGAAGAATATACTTATAATCTGTGTATTTTACCATATCACTGATATAAATTTAACACCCCCTGACACATTCACACACACAAAGAACCACTAGCAAATACTGAATTCTGCTTAATGATACACATGATGAAGTGTTTTGGAGTGACATATACTGATGGTCTGCATCTTTAAAATATACCAAAAATAAGATGTATTGAAGGGTAGCTATATGGATAGATATTTGAAGGCGATATAGCAAAATGTTCACATTTGTAGAATCTACATGCTGAGTACTCAATTGTGAGTACTCACACTTCTTTTCAGGTTTAAAATTTTATAATAAACCTTTGGGGGAAGGGGAGTCCAAAGAGGGAATGCGAAGCTGGTCAAGAATGGAAAAAACTAAGAATTGCCTTGGGGTGAGAGCAGGAAGGAGTGGTCAGGATTTCCTGGGTAAAATAGGGTTCAGCTAGGGTTCTACAGCCCTTGTGTGTCAGAAAGCCAGTCAGCATGAGTCCCAGCAGTTCTCTGTCAACAGTCCTGCCTAGCCAGCCTGATCACACCTATCCGATAGGACATCTGAAGGACAGCATGGTGCCATCACATTTTCCATCTCCCAATGAGAGTGTCCTCCCCATAAAACCGGAGGTTCCCAGGGCAGGGACTAGGTATCCCCTATCAGACTAAGTGCTTACTTTAAATAGGACCTAGGTCTTCCCCATCACACCAGGAGCTTCCTTAGGCTAGAAGTTGTCTTTTCCATCTGCTTGGGAACTCTCAGGATGGGGACTAACTCCACCATCAGAAGGCCTCCCTGGATGTAAATGCCATTTGATAGGGGCTTTTCAGAGGCCTGCCAATGGTTTCCTGTGTTTCCTCCATGATTTCCACTTGGACTGTGTAGGCTGAGTGCACTCAGCCGAAAGTGAGGGAGGAGTGATTGACAGTATCCAAGCAGGAATGCTCTAACTTCAATCATCCCAGAAGCCGACACTCACTTACATTTAGCCAGGGAAAAGCAACATTAATTCAGTGTAGTGATTGAGACTTTACACGCCCTAAAGTGAAGAAATTCTAACTTGAGGTTCCCCCAGCAACTGTAGCTGGGCAACGTCACCCCCAGGCATTGGCAGCAGGTCACAGCGCTCAACAGCTTATTGGGCAGGTGGGAGCACATCCGCCTTCACACACCTGGGCTCATAGGAACTGAGGGTGGGGTGTGCCCAGATATCCAGAGAAAGGGGGATGGTGCTAAGGCCCCAGGAAGAAGAACAGACAGCAAAAGAGAGAGAGGGAAGAGCTTCTCTTCTTTAGAGGACTCCATGAGACAACTAGTATATCTCCCCCATATCTCATTCTCTCTCCCCCCCCTCTCTCTCTCCCCCACCCCTGCTGTCTCATGAATATACAGATGCACAGCTTAAAGTATGATTCATGTTCTCAAGGGTAAGTTCCTTAGCAACTGATGACACATTTTCAAGGGGTTGCACGATTGGACACTAGACACCTGGCTGAGAAATGGAACAAACTTGGTTATTGTATGGGATACAAGATCTATTCATCTCCCATCCTTCAAGCCAGTTTCTCCCAGAGCCTCCCCCAACCTCTGACCCCTATAAGTTTGATTAACTTCCAGGTTTTCTCTGGGACTCACTTTCTAATGTGATAATACAGCTTGTTTTTATTATTCTGGGTGAGATGGAGAGAGGGCCATTAAGCTAGGCCATGAGAACTAACCTCCCATTTTCTGTCAGAGTTTTTGAAAGCATCATCCTGTGTTGCTTCCAGTGATAGGAAACTAAATAACCTAAGAGGTCTTTCACTACAAAACAACTAGCTCCTGCAAAAACAGACTTAAGTGCATTTCCAGGGTCAACATAAGTAAGAGAAATATGTGATAGTCCCATCTCTCCCCCCAAATTTACTGGAACTAGGGCAAGGAGTAATAAGCAGCAAGGCAACTCAAAAGACAGGTGTTGGAACAAGACAAGGATACTTACTTCCACCACTGCTATTTAACTACTAGAGCAATTAGACAAGAAAAATAAATAAAAAGCATCCATGTTGGAAAGAAGGAAGTAAAACTACCTCTGTTTATAGATAACATGATCCCCTATGTATAAAATCCCAAATAACTCACAAGAAAGCTAGCAATTCAGCAAAGTTGTAGGGTATAAGATCTGTTGTGTTTCTATATACCTGCAATATAGAAAAGGAAGTTAAGAGAACCAAATAATTCATAATTGCATCTAAGAGAATAAAATATTTAGGAATAAACTTAACCAAGGAGATGAAAGACTCATACGTTGAAAACCACAAAAATGGCCAAAAGAAATTAAAGAAGGCCTAACTAAATGGAAACTTAAGGGAGCAAAATTTACCACCCCAAAATGTATCTCTTTGGCCTGTGAATTATTTTACGCTGATTACTTTTAAGAAATAGAAGACTCAAGAAGTTTTTCGTTATTGCCTCCCCTCTAACTGCCTAAAAGAAATTTAGATAGAGGACCTGTTCCAGGAAGAGAGCTATCAGCATAGATTACTACAGTTGGTAGTAACTTGAACTACGTGTGGTAGACAGGAAGGAACCCTACAAAGTCATGTTAAAATTGCTCTGTGTCTCATTGTTTCTGTACAACCCAGCAAATACTTGTTTACCAAATATTTACTCCTTTTCATCCTCCTGTGAATTGTCTTCCTTCTCTTTGAAGTCCCAGACCCATACCCCCTTCTCCTTAGCTCTAGATGGCATATAAGCCCCAATTGCCTGACTGCCTGGAGGCCTCATATTCTTACGGAGCTCCTGTAGGTGCATGACAAAACTTGATTTTCTCCTGTAATGTATTCATGTCAATTTAATTCTTAGACCAGCCAAAAGACCTTCAAAGGGTAGAGGAAAATTCTCCCTCCCTAACAAAACACATCCCATGTTCATAGGTAGGAAGACCATATTATTAAGATGTCTATACTAACCGAAGTGATCCACAGATTCAAGGCAATCCTTATCAAAATTCCAATAGCCTTTTTTTTCTGAAATGGAGAAGCCAATCGTCAAATTCATGTGGAGTTGTAAGGGGACTCTGAACAGCCAAAACAATCTTGATAGATAATAACAAAGTCAGTGGACTCACATTTCCCCAGTATCAAAACTTACTACAAAGCCATAGTAAACAAGAGTATGGTACTGGCATCAGAAGGCATTATCGAAACATTGAAAAGACAACCCACAGAATGAGAGAAATTACTTGCAAATCATTTGACCTCAGATATTGGAATTATCCCACTAGGGTGTAAGCTGCATGAAAGCAGGTATGTTTTGTTTACTGTTGAATGCCCAACTTCTACAACAGAAACTGGCACATAGTAGACACTAAATAAATACTTGATGGATAGTCAGATATAAAAATAAAATGAATATGTATAAATGTTTAAAGGAAACTTGCATATTAAGGTCTTTTAAGACACTTGCTGAAGGTCACACAGCTAAAAAGTGGCAGAATCCAGCACTCAGTCCAGGAGGGTCTGGCACCAAAACTGGGTCCTTAACCTCTATGTTATTATACTGCTTCCCCGGTAACCCAAGTTTAGACCAAGGTTTGGTTTTTGAGGGTAGACAGCTGAGTGGAAGTTTTCAGGCCACGTCCAACTTGAGTTGTTTCTTAGTTAGGACTCCATCTGGACTCCCTCTCAACACCTACCTGCCTTTCGAAGAAAACATTTCCCAGGAAATGGGCACCCCATGTCTTTCCATACATGTGAATAGAGTGGGAGGAAGGGAGAGTTGTTGAGGGTTTTTTCTTTATTCCTTTCTTCTCTCCTTTTTTTTGGGAAACTGTCCGGGGGATGTGGTGCTGCTGCTCGTGGGGGCAACTGCTACAATCAGAGCTGTTTCAAAGCAAAGAACTAATTTACTGCATGAATGACTTTAGCTCAAAAGAAGAAATAAGGACGATCAGGAGTCCTAAGGGAGCAGAATAATAGGGTAATTTACACGGGGAGATGAGGGAGATGGGAGAAACATGCAGGGTAATTCTTCTGTATAATCTTTATTTTATATTTTTGCCCTTTTTCCCTTTGCCTCTCTGGGGACAAAGCCTCAGCTCAGAGATGCTTCCTGGCCATCCCCAGGGTTGATATCTGAAAAAAAAAAATGAAAGGGCACGGGAGAGGAGGCTTCTCAGACTGAGGAAGAGAAGGTCAAGAGGTGGTTTCATGGCTGTTCTCTAAAGTCAGCTTCTACTGGGAGGACGGTCTGTGGGTGGCTCCCATTAAGCCTTGTGGTTGGTGAGGGATTACAAAGGAGAGCTTCAGATGTCTGAGTGCTCTGTACAGAGGAGCTGCCCCAAGCTAAGGGCTTGCTATTGTCCCTATTATAGACTGAATGTCTGTGTCCCCCTCTAAATTCATATGTTGAAATCCTAACCTACAGTGTAATGGTATTAGGTGGAGGCCTTTGGGATGTGATTAAGTCATGAGGGTAGAATCCTCATGAAGGAGATTAGTGTTCTTATAAAGGAGATGCTAGAGATCTCTTTTACCCTCTTTCCACTATGTGAGGACATAAGAAGTAGGTAGTCTACAACCCAGAATGGGGCTCTTACCAGAACCCAACCATGCTGGAACTCTGATCTCAGACATCCAGCCTCCAAAATTGTGAGAAATAAGTTTCTGTTGTTTATAAGTCATCCTGATCTATGGTAATTTATTATAGCACCCCAAATTGACTGCGACCACCCCAGATTCTTATTTTCCCAGCATAGAGAAGATAAGGGCTGGAAGGACTCTTGGATAGCATTTAGTCCAAGACGCACATAATCCACATCAAGGAGATCACCGAGGCTTGGGTTACAGGGCTTACTTCAGGGCATACTAGTTAACCTTGGGCCTTCTCATGTGTAAAGTCAAGATTGTCATCTTCACTGATATCTGTGAGGATCAAATGAGATGGTGCCTGACAAAGGAAGGAAGGAAACTCAGTACCAGAGGGGTTAAGTGACTCATCCAAAGTCACATTGCAAGTAAATGCAGAACAAGGGCTTGAACATACGTCACCCTCCAGAGACAGGGTGGTGTAGTGGTTAACAGTATAGACTTTGGAGCAGGCTGCCTGGTCTGCCATTTGCCACTTTGAGTAAATTAGTTAACATTCCTGTGCTTCAATTTTTCCATTTGTCAAGTGGGGATAATAATAGTACTGACCTCATAGAGTGAGTTGTGTGACTATATGAGTTAATATATGTGAAGAATTTAGAACAATGCCTGCAAATGGCTTTTAGTAAGTGCCAGCTATCACTATCATTCAGGAAATCTAGGCTAAACCCAGGAGATTTCAAATCATGTGGGGATCTCCCTTGTGGAACCTTTCAAATACCAAGAATGAAGAAGTGAGAGTCATGTTCAGCAATAGGTATTCAGGTTAGGCTGAGGTAGAGCTTCAAGTCTAGTAGAAGCAAAAGGTCCTTCCTTGGAGTCAGGAGACCTGAGTTCTTGTCCCAGCTTGCCGCCTAAGGCAATCTCTCTGAGGCCCAAGCATCTTGTCTATAAAATGAAACTGACAATTCTTTCCCACCTTGTCCATACTATAGGGCTTTGCTTACACCCAAGTGGAAAGTCTCATAAACTATAAAGTTCTGTGGACTTATTAGATTATTCCTGGCAGTATAGATCGCTGAAATAATTTTTGCAGGAGAGAGGAGGGAAGGGTATGACTTTTCCTGCCTCTGAAAAATGCAAACAAGAGCCAGCTCACAGAATATTGGGTCGCCATCCTTTCTGACAGTGGAAGGGTATTCAGGGTCTTCTGTGGCATAAGCCTGGTCAGGGTCCTCCCCAGAGTAGACACAAGGGAGGTAGAACAGGGTAAGTCAGCTACCTACTCCACACCAGCCTCCACATCCTACAACAGTCATACATATGAAACCAAGCTAATTATATATCTCTACATCTTTCAAAGTCCCATATCACACACCTCCCCTCCTTCAGAAAGACTGCCTGGAGTCCTCCAGCAAGAGATCCTCACCTCTTCCCCCAGGATAGTTCTGCTGCTTACATAAACGTCTAAATCTCAATTAACTAGAGTAATGGAACACAGGGGCATGGAAGGAAGCCACAAATAGAGCTGAGTCACAAATAAAGCAAAACTGTAGTCAATCCTCCATCACATGTTATCATGTGGGTAGGTGGACACTGGACCCAGAGGTGCTCACTTCTCAGAAGGGAGTTGGAAATTGGGCAGGGGGTAATGAATGTAACTACAGAAAGGAGTTAACCTTGGGATCAGAAAGCTTGGAGTAGGGATGGAGAAGATGAGGTGGGCTGTTCCAGTTGGGGCATAGCTAGGGGCTTAGATATGACCCTCTAACATGGAATCACAGACATTCTCCCTTCACAAAAGAGGTCTAATGCACTAATCACCTCTTCTAGGTCCCTTTGTGGGAGTTAAGTTTCTAAAGTATTTTAGCCACAGGTAATGCATTAGTTAGCCTCCAGATAATGACATGGCAATGGTCTTATTGTTATACATCCCCTATTACATTGTCATTTGTTACCTTTACAACTCCCCCACCCATCAGATTGGGAATGCTTTGAGGGAAGGGATTGTGTCTAACTCGCTTTACACCCCTGTGTCCAGAGGCTGGCATACCATAGGTGCTCACTGAATTTTGTTGAATGAATGTTTGTTGAATTTAGAGATTAGAATGTGTCACTAGTTGTCAGAGACATTTCTGGGTAACTGTAAACTGTACCTCTTAGCCTTTTCTAGAACTTAGGGAGAAAAAAAAACCTACTCTACAAATCCACCTTTGCCTTGTGGCCCACCCTGACAGATCAGGGGAGGCCATAGAAACTCTTAGCAGATGGGAAGAGAGGAGCCTAACCTCAAAAATCAGCCCTAGAATAAAGAACATGTGGTATATATATACAATGGAATATTATGCAGCCATCAAAAGGAATGAGATCTTGCCATTTGCAACGACATGGATGGAACTGGAGGGTATTATGCTGAGCGAAATAAGTCAAACAGAGAAAGACATGTATCATATGACCTCACTAATATGAGGAATTCTTAATCTCAGGAAACAAACTGAGGGTTGCTGGAGTGGGGGGTGGGGTGGGAGGGATGGGGTGACTGGGTGATGGACACTGGGGAGGGTATGTGTTCTGGTAAGCGCTGTGAATTGTGCAAGACTGTTGAATCTCAGATCTGTACCTCTGAAACAAATAATGCAATATATGTTAAGAAAGAAAAAAAGAAGAAGAATGTAGCAGGAGGGGAAGAATGAAGGGGGGGAAATCGGAGGGGGAGAAGAACCATGAGAGACGATGGACTCTGAAAAACAAACTGAGGGTTCTAGGGGGCGGGGTGGGAGGATGGGTTAGCCTGGTGATGGGTATTGAGGAGGGCACGTTCTGCATGGAGCACTGGGTGTTATGCACAAACAATGAATCATGGAACACTATATCTAAAACTAATGATGTAATGCATGGGGATTAACATAACAATAAAAAAATTAAAAAAAAAATCAGCCCTAGAGTGCGTTCTGAATGCTGAGAGTGGCCATGACTCACTGAATAAAAATTGGGTTGGTGGGGGGAGAAAAACCCAAGGAATACTTCAAAACATTCTGTTTCCATGTGGCAAGCTGGAACCTGGGCAATTGGAAGAGCCTAGGCTGGCATTGTCCTTGGAGTTAGCAGAGAGAGGTACTCTACTGATGAGGCTGGAGCCAGGAAAAACAGAAGGACTAGGAGGAAAAATAACTTGCCACTAAAAAACTCCAGTCTTATGGAAAAGCAGTATCACATTTGATGATAGCTCACAAAACACAACAGGACTTTCATTATTCATTGTGTTTCA
Source organism: Phoca vitulina (assembly GCF_004348235.1). Lineage (NCBI taxonomy): Eukaryota > Metazoa > Chordata > Mammalia > Carnivora > Phocidae > Phoca > Phoca vitulina. Next base: position 16,836,930 of record NW_022589743.1, on the reverse strand, counting down.
AGACAAAAGATCTTTCTGCTTCTGCTCTATGCTGAACCACTTCTAAATTACCTAGATATGGAAACCAGTTTGAGAGCTCCACGTATAGCCTCTGTTGGCAACTTGCACCCACCCTTAAGGAGGACCTAGAACTTTAGCCAAGACCCCAACAGCTGTTCCAAGTACATCATAAAGTCTTAGCAAGTGAAGCCAGTTTTGCTGAAGATTTCATCAGAAGATGTTCAAACAGCCCGCTCTGCTCCACAAGGGTTGTTTGGCGGCTCCCTAGAATAGTAAATCTGCAAGTGGGGAGGCGTCCTGCTGGGACCAACTCTACTCACCCAATAGCTCCTGCTGAAGCCATTCTTTCCCCACTTCTCACCTCAACCCTTGTTACATTGCATACCACAGAGCAAAACTTAATAAAAATGCTGATTAGAAAAACAACAACAACAAGCAAACAACATCCTGCTTCCTATGTCCCAAAGTGAGCATTACCAATCTGACCTGAACACTGGGTTCGTGCTTCTTGGAGGATGGCCACAGTTTTATATACACTGACCTACCCCATCCCAGACCTCTGTCCATTCACCAGTAAGCAGCCACAAGAACTCCATAAAGGGCCAGTTACTGCCACAAACAGAAGCACAGTTCTCTGTTGTTCTCTGTTACCTGTACATAAGTGTTCCTACTTAATATGTAAAATCACCTATTTGATTATCAAATGGGCTCTATATTTATGGTTGTAGCTGTTGCATTGCTATAGCCTGTGTGGTTTTATGGCCCTAATTTTATAATAAACTGTAGTTTTAATTTTTCTCCTTCTTCCCTGTAGCCAGAGTCTCCTGGATGTGGGGGGAAGGGAGAGGGTTCCTGTCCAATCGCTCTAGGCCACCTGTCACAGCAAAACTCCTCACTAGAGCCAAACCAACCCACCTGCTCCTTCATCAAAGAAGAAGGTCACCTACCCTGCGGGTAGGAGGCCTGAGCAGCCCAGATGCCCTCCGTGTCGGAGGCCTGAGCTTTGAAAAGTAGCAAGTTCCTCCTGTAAGTGTGCCAGGACAGTGCCAGCTTTTCGCAGCCCCCAGGAGATGCCCAAGCTAGGGAAGAGGGAAGGCAGGGGTCAGGGGAAGGAGGCCAGCCAGTTGGAGGACCTGACCTTAGCCACAGGCACAGCATCATTAAAAAGAGAGAAAGGAGGAGGGCCGGTAACAAGCTTCTGTCTCTGTCCGTGGTGCTGACTCATGCTTATAAACTTGTTCCTGATTGGTGCCTCCTAAACCCAGGATGCTGGAGATTCTCATCCAGCTTCTTTTGCTTTTATTTCCTTTTCTTGATGACATTTTAGCAATTTTTTACACTGATGCAGAATACACAGAATCATGACTTGTGTTTCACAACTGATGCAATTGGTTTCGAATAATGTTGACAAGTCCATCACACTTCCAACATTTACAAGAAAGTGTTTTCCTTTGGGCATTTGAGGGGGTTCTTCCCCCTTAACACACTGTTGCTACTCACATATTCCCTACACACAATGTAGAGGTGAGAAGTGGGGAAAGAATGGCTTCAGCAGGAGTTATTGGGTGAGTAGAGTTGGTCCCAGCAGGACGCCTCCCCACCTGCAGATTTACTATTCTAGGGAGCCGCCAAACGACCCTTGTGGAGCAGAGCGGGCTGTTTGAACATTTCCAATCTTGCAAAGCCACTTAGTGTGACAAAAACTCTCTCAAGAGGCATATTTGAGATCTGGAGGGCAAGGATAAAGAGGGAGAAGCCCCACCCAGCTTCACTCTCCAGAAAAAGGAGAAGGATGGACTCACTCTGGGAAGAAATCTGGTATTTTGCCTGCCGCAACCAAGACAGAGGTGCAGGTGGAAAGAGATGGGAAATCTGAAAGGACTCACTAAGAGATTCTTGTAGGCCCGTTCTGTTCTTACCCCTGTCCTGCCATTCATTTTGGAGTGGAAGAAGTATGGATTCTGTATTGGAAACTAAGATCTACTACTTGCTAACTGGTCAGTTTGGACCAAATATTTCATTTCTCTGGACTTCTGCTTTCACATTGGTGAAACTAGTCTGATAATAACAATCCCTCCTCACAGGATTCTCCTGAGGACTGAGTGAATGACAGGTTCTCTTCTGTCCTCCCTTCTGTGCCTCACTCATCTCAGATATACAAGCCTTTGAACACCACCTCAGAAATCCAAGAAGGCAAAGGCCCCTTGAACTTCAGATTATCTCAGTTATGACTGTAATTGGGCCAGATGGGTGATTCTCATTGGCCCCATGGTCTTCAGAACCACAAACAGATCCTGCCTCCTCCAGGAAGCTGGTTGAGAAGACTCACAAGAGGAAAAGCAAAACAAAAACAAGAATGTCAGGAACTAGGAAAAATCTGAGGGATTTTCTAAATTCAGTCAACCAGAGTGAGGCTCAGAATGGGGAAAGGAGCCTTCTGAAGTCATACAGTGACCAAGTGTGCTCTTTTGACTTCCAGACCTTTTTTTCATAACTCAACAAAGAGTACAAAGTCTAACAACTTCAACTTGGTAGAAGGAGGCATGATATTTATATGTGTGCTTCCGATTTGAGATTTTCTGCCCCAGATGATGAGGAACAGGACAAGAGAATCCTTTTCTTGAGGTTTCCTTGTTACAGTCTCTGTCAAACAAAATTAGAAAGGAGGAGTTCCTGTCCTGGGCATGTGATTGCATGTGTGCGTGCACACGCGCGCGCACACACACACACCCTTCAACTTTATCCTTGGGCTCCCTGAGGGTGACTTACCTCTCTCCCTCTTCCCTCCAGCATCAAGTTGAATGCTCTTCTTCAGTTATTTCATCTTTTTGCATTTGAACTTTATATTGTCCGCCTTCAGTCCCCTTAACTCCTTCAGACCAGCCCCCCACTAGACAAGGATACTATCTTCCTCACCAGCCCAAGAATGTCCTAAGGGAGGCAGCCATGATACCTTGTTGGGTTAGGCACTCCTCCCCATTGGGAGCTCTCTCTCCCTCACTGGATTCACATTCCCACAGGACAAGGACTGGTCTCCCCCAGGAGGCAGAGCCCTGTCTCTTTCTCTCACTCCTCAATACTTACGATGATAGTGTGAGCTCAGAGGAAGGGGGGTAATTACAAGAAAATTATACTTGGGCCAGGAGTCCCTTCAGGAGCCAGACACCTTCCTAAAAGTGTGAAGGAAGTGCAACACCCAGGAGTCTGAAATCTCTCTTTCTACATTTTTACAGGTTCACATCTTTAACTCCCATCCCCCTCATCCCAGCCCCAGAAACATCTCCATTATTCGGTGTATCCAAAGGCAGGAAAGCATCTTGGGAACTTTGGTGCTAAGCTGCTAATTGGGGTCTGTGGCTTGGAGACAAGGGTTCTTGTGTCACAGAGAAAGTGTTCATGTGTCCTTGCCTACTGGCTCCCTGAGATGGGGCTATCTCTTTACTCCCTTCCTGGGGGCAGGGATATGTTTGCAGAGCCAGAACCAGTAGACAAAGTACTCTGTATCTGAAGGTGGTAATGATGAAGTCCTGAGAGCCAAAAAGACTTCGTTCTAATTCACTCATCACAAAGGTCAGCCCTGATGCCCTGATGCCCCTCCAAGCCATTCGTGGTTATCAACTCTGGGTTGGGGAGCCCCAAAACTCACCTCCTAAGCACAGAAAGTGCTAAAAGAGACTTTAGAAATCATTTAGTCTATCTTCTCATTTTACAGATTGGTGAATATGGGCTCAGAGAGATTTGTATAGTAATGTAACATTCCTTCCATGTCTGAAACTCAGAACTCCCACCTCCTGAGCAGGGGAGAGGCATCATGGGAGAGTGGAAAAGGCTCTGGAGTCATATAGGGCTGGTGTTCGAATCCTTACCCTGCCACCTGAGAAGCTCTGTGTTCTTGGGCAAATCGCTTAACCTCTCTGAGTCTGTTTCAGTATTTAAAAGGGGCTGATGATGGGTATTGTGGGAATTTAATGAGATAGCATGTGTAGAAGAGCTTCATATGCAACAGATGATCAAAAAAGTGAATTCTCTCTCCCCAGTCTGGACTTCCTCTTCACCTGCAGTCCACCCCCGGCTCCTTCTCAACCCCATCAGCAAATTTGCTCTCCCTGGAGGGCCTCCACCCTTACTTTTCCTGCCACTACCTAAGTGCCCCTACTTCCCGCCCCACCAGAGTAAGCTGGGGAAGGAGGGATTGATGAGCAGGACTTCGAGGTCTCTGCCCCACTTCTGAGCTCTCTGCCCCACTGCTTGTTTTTGGTTTTTTTTTGGGGGGGGGTTGTCTTTCCACCCATCTCTGAGAGGTAGCAGAAGTCCTTATACAACCAAGTGGAGGAACAGAGCAAAGGTGGGAGGAAACTGGCAGGGTCAGTGAGCTGGCCTCTTTGTTCCTGGAAAATGAGTGCAATTTCCCTTCCTTTCTGCAGGAAGCTGGGTCCAGTGAGCCAGCAGCGGCAAGGTGTTGCCTTGGTGAGTAATGGCCCAGCAATGGCTCTGCCCTTCGCTTGTACCTTGTGCCCCAAAGATGAACTTAGGGCCAATGAGCCAGGGGGAGTGACAGCCTCAACCCAGCCATACCACCCCTTGCACCAGCCCCTCAACACTGCATTATTGTTCTTCTCCAGGGAGTCCTCCAGACCTGGTCTCAGGAGAAGCTGCCAGAACTCATTTGATTCTCAGCACCAGAGGGAGATGGAGGCCCAAAGAGGGGAAGGGGCTCATCTGAAGGCACATAGCTGCTCAGAACCCTACCACCTGCCAACCACAGAGGCTGTGGGACATTCTGACCCTCCCAGGGCTCTGCCACTAGCCTACATGCTTATCTACAAAGGAAAGAACTAAAACCAGAGGGACCTAGGAAAATTACCCAGCCTCAGTGTTTCCCTCTGGGAAAGGCGGTAATGATAGTCTCTCTGGGGTGGTTAAAGAATTAAACGGGTCAGCCTGGAACATGTAGGTAGGTGCTTAATATGCACAGAGCCTGTGCACTTCTCCACTCTCTGTTTCCTCCCCAAACATGGCTGGGGGGAACGAGAATATCGAAGAATATCCAGGGTGACGCTCACAGCCAGTGTGTCCTCCTGCCCTGTGCTGAATGGCTTCCAGAGGGAACTGAAGCCCAGAAATGGAAAATTGTGTCCCCAGAGGAGTCTAGAGGGTCCCTCAGGCCCTCAGTTCCCACAACAAGATAAGAGAAGCTCCTGCTGAATCATGTCCCAGCCCTGAGCCTGAGCATATTAGATCCGGACAGAGAAGGGTAGGATGTGCTAAATCTCTGCATCCGCCACTGTCCATGACCACCACCAGGCCGTGGAGGGGCCACTGAGCTCTGTGCCCGCACCATGGCCAGTGTGGGCCTGGGTGAAATGATGCCCATTTGCAGAGTCAGAGAAGGACTTGATCAGGAAGAGCACAGAGGAGTCCCCTGAGGGATGCAGAGGGAGCCTTTTAAAGAGCCTGTCCCCGACCACATTCACAGACAGACACGCCTGCTTGGAGGCAGGTCACGCATCCTGTCCTGCGTGCTGATCGGCACTGCTGCAGGGCAGGTGTGAGCAGACACGCCTCCTGACCCATGGCCACTGCTTCCCAGCATCTGCCTCGTGTCTCATCGGAGTCTTGTCCTACCCAGGGACAGACGGTCAGAGTCCCAGGTCTCATCTTTGAGCCTCTTGGCAGACGGCAAACCTAAAAAGGCTCAGAGAAGGAAGGTGACCTACCAAAGTCACCCAAACTGAAAGTTGCAGATGTCCAACTCAAAGTCATATCTCTTGAGTCCAAACTCAGTGCTGTCTCCGTTGAAGTGTAACACACACACAAAGATACACGTGTGCCCTCGCACCTTCTCCCCAGCACATGGGTGTGGCCAACATCAAGGGCTTACCACCAACAGGCCCCGTTTGAAGGGTTTATTAAGTCAAGTTGAACCATTTCAACCCCTATAGGAGGTAGGTACTCATTAGCCTCATTTTTCAGGCAAAGAAACTGAGGCATAGAGAAGTTAAGTAACCACTCAAGGATACATAATTAGAGCTTAAATGTGCGTCTGGACTAGTCTGGCTTCTGAACCCTCTCTGCTATCTCTGATACACAGTCTCTTTGCACACACATGCATGCACACAACACACACTAGGAAGAGGGAAGCTGATCTGAGCCCTAGAGTGGACCCCTCTCCACACAATCCCCTCCCCTGCATGGAAAAAGCCCCCACCATTCCCCTCCCTTGCCCCACACCCATCTCCCCAAGGCCCCAGCTCCTTGGCCGGGCTCCTCGGTTACATTGCAAAGATGTCCTGGCAGTCAGGAGGCAAGAACAGAAGGAAATATATGTAGCATCTTATTAGTAAAGGACATCTGAGCCTCTAATTAAAATTTGCCTAATGACCCAACTTCTTCGTCATTTTTGCTCTCACAGACATTAATTTAAGGTGACAGGTACTTAGGCGAAGGGAAAATTAATTTTTCCTTTAAAAAATTAAAGGGGAAAAGAGTGGCCTGCTCTCTTATTTATTGATTTTTTTTTTTAATGTTCATTTATTTTTCAAGCCCCCTCTCATTCTTTCCCAGTAAAACCTGACATTGGAGAACAATTCAATGAAGGGAAGGGGATCGCTGGGGGGAAGCGTCATGGGGGTGGGTGGCCTGCTGGTGCACACCTGCCCTGGAGAGGGCAGGCTCGCTAATGCCCCGGGGCAGGGCTCTTGGGGTTCCCTCTGCCCAGGACCCCCTATCGCTTACTGAGAAGCTGGCTCTTGGTGCTGGGATTCCGGGAGAACCTGTTTTCATCCAGGCTGTTTGACTTGGCTGAGCCGATGGTATCTGTTTCTTTACAGAACAGATGGTGGGCCCCTCTCCCTTGACACCAGACTGTAGTCTCACTTTGGGCCTGGGCACAGTTCCCCAAGCAACAGGCTCTGTGGTGCAGGAACCAGGTGCAAGACGCCCAGGGAGGCGGCCCTGGCCTGTCTGCATGACCCCTCTCCTGGGCCTCCAAACTCCTCATTCCTGGGTCTAAGGACGGGGAGGGCTTTGGGCAAGGGTGGGGCCGTCCGAGCAGGGAAGCAGGGCATGGGCTAGATAATATTCCCAGGTCAGGGTTTAGAGTTTGCACAAACCCACTGTGGGGATTGTTCTAAAGAATGCAGAACCATTTCCCTGCCCGCATAGCCTCCTCCAGACTCCCTGATGTTCTCTGCCTCTTCCCAGGGGCCTGCTCCCATCCCCCCTGTCCATCCCACCCCAGCTCACTGCCCCACGCCAGTCCCCAGGCCCTTCTATGGCCCTGTCCTCATCCTTCAGGATGTTAGTTTTGCAACTGGGTTCCGGGTAGATTAAAGGAGAGAGGGTAGAGGAGCAGATAGAGAGGGGGAGAGGTGAGGAGGGAGGAAGGGTCCCCCTTTCGGGAGAACTGCAAGTCCTGATACTCACTTCTCTCTCTCTGTGCCCCTCTCTGATTCTCTTTGTCTTCCTCCTTCTCTCTCCATCTCCCCTCCAGCAACATGACTGCTGCTGGGAAATCTGTCAGCTTTTGCTTCCTGGGGAGCCGAGGGAGGCTTTTCTAGCAATTGGGCCAAGGCCTCTGATCCGAGAGATTGCTAAACACCTGGCGAGCAATAACCCGCTCCACTGGGCTCTGTGGGGAGGGCGGGAGGAGGGCAGGGCAGCAGTCAGGGCCTCTTTCCACCCGCCGGCCATGGGGCCAAGGCCACCTGCAGGAAGGGCTATGGGGGAGGAGAAGGTATTGGGGACTGTGGGGGGGTTGCAGGCCTCAAAAGTCCTTCCCTGCACGCCACCTTTCAAGGGCCCCAGGCCCAGCTCGGCCCCAGCCAGGCCACCGAGCCGCAGGACCCCCGCTGCAGGAGGGCTAGGAAAGAAATTAGTGCTGAGGCCGTGGGCAGAAGGAGAGGGTGTGCATGCAGAGCAAAGAGAATGGGGTTTGGAGTCCAAAACCCCGGGCCTGAGCTCCACCCCTTCCTTCCTATGTGATCTTGAGCATATGTAACTTCACTGCTTTGAGCCTCATTGGCTCCTAAGTAAAATGTGGACCCCCTGCAGAGCATCCCAGGAAGGGTCAGATGAGTTCATGGACAGAAACTTGCTGTGGACTGTGACAAAGGACCCCCTCGCCAAGACCTGCCCACTGCCCCCACCCTTCCACCCGCTGGCTGGGGAGAGCGGCAATTCCACTAACGCAAGGGGGGGAAACAAAGTGCCAAGGTTTTAAAGATGCCTGTTCATCTTGCTTTGCATACATTTGCATACTGAGTTCAAGAGGCTCATCCTAATTCTAAGGATGGAAAATAAAATAAATTAACGAATGCAAGATTAACAAATGTGATTCCTGCAGCCATTGTCTCCCTGGCTGTTCTGGGCTCGACACCGGGGAGATAAAAAATGTTCTCAAGGCAATCAACTTCATCATCTCGGGGCAGGAGCCACAGACAGAGGGACCCTGCCTCTCCCATCCCTCCACCCCTACCCCGTCCCCAGGTCTGTGCCGGGGCAGCCAGAGGCCAGGAGCTGGGGGGCCAGGGCAAGGAGGGACCGTGGGCACGCCTCACCGTGAACTTGCAGTGCAGGCTGTGATGGGCCACACGGCCCAGGTGTGGATCCCAGCTCTGCCACATCCAGCTCTGTGGCCTTGGGAAATCACCTAGCCTGTCTGTTCTGCGGTGCCCTCAGGAGTCAAATGGGGATAATGCGTAACACCGACCCCATAGGGCTGGTGTGAAGATTGAATGAGTGAACGTGGGTGCAATACTTAGTAAAATGCTCGGTAAGCGTTCGCTGCTTCTACTGTTTTTATCATCATCATCATCACCATCATCATCACCATCATTGCCATCATCCTTATGGGGTAGAAGATGCACCCAGGACCAGGAACCTGAGATTTAGGGTTTTGCTCTGACCCTGCCCACCTCAACCTCTGGCCCTCTTGGCCTTTGTACCCCCAAAGGGATGGCCCAGGTGCCCTTCAAGCTGTGACGCAGTCAGGCAGCGCAAGATCCCAGCCTGTCCCCCGGCTGCTAGCCCGTCAGGTGCGCCGCGCATGGAACACACGCATTCCTGCGCTCCTACACGCGGGAAGGACACTGCCTGGTCACCTGGGGAGAGCTCCGTCTTCCCGCTTCCACCCCTCCCCTCCCCACACCGCCCCCACCCTGCCACCCTGGCGCCCCATCCTCAGCCTGGCCAGGTCTGAGACGCCTCACCACGTCTGCAGAAGGCCCCGACTGGCGGATCAAATCTCACCAAGGTGTCCAGGGCACCCACTCTGCGCTGAGCGCTTCACTCACTCACCGACTTTCTCCCTCGCTGCTGGGAGGGTGGTATCAGGATCCCCACTTTAAGGTCGGGAAGATCAAGGCTCAGAATGGAGCCACCTGAGAGAAGTCACCCTGCTAGAATGGTTAACCCTGAGCAGGAGACCCGTTATGCCGATTCCTTCCCATGGGCGGTAGTTCCGGGGTGGGGCGGAGAAAGGAGAGGAGGAGGAGAGAACCATGGCGGCCCCACTTCCCACCTTTGCACCCCTGAGGCACAAGGCTCCCTGCTCGGGAAGCTGGCATCACCGGTGACTCAGGCCGAGAGTCAATGCCGCCGCCTACAGGACATTTCTGGAGCTCCTCTGATTGATGGCATTTGAAAGAGTCACCCCTGGGTGCCCCGACCAGGACCACGACCCCTGACCTACCTCACAGTGGGCTTCTCCACCTTCGCTCCAGCACACCCTGGATTCATGAGGCTGCTAAGCTAAGTCAGAGGTCAGAAATCAAAAGCCCAGGGTCAGGGGCTCCCAGTTCCCACCAAATCCAGGAGGAGCCAGGCCCGGGCTGGGGCGAAGGTCAGGAGTGAGAATGGTGAAGGTCTCAACAGCCAGCCCAGCTTCCAGGCTTCCCCCCGCTCCGGAACCCTCCTTGGGAGCCCCGGAGTGGGCGGCCTCGGCTGCCATCCCCATCTTTCCTAGCTTCCAAGGCCCCTGCTCAGTCAGAGGCCCATTAAGTTGATTAAGAAGCACATTCTGGAATGAAGGAACCATATTTCAGTCCCCAGAGGACCCTCCGCCTTTCTCCACTCCCTCCCTTCTCTCTCTGCTGTTCCTTTCCTTCTCCTCCTCTGCCAAGTGCCCCCAACCACCGCCCTCCTTGGCCCTGCCGCTCACCCTCTGGTCCCCCAGATTCCAGCGGACAGAGATGGGAGCCAGACTCAGTCAGGGCCACAGGACGGAGCAGGCCAAGCTGGGCCGGGCTGAAGTGGGAGATGTGTGGTCCGAGGGGGAAATAGGAATCTTCCTGGCATCAATCATAGAATTTAATCCTCTCAACGGCCCTTCCAGGGAATTATTATCCTACTTTTTAGAGATGAGGAAACGAAAGCTCAGAGAGGTTAAGTGACTTGCTCAAGGTCGCCCAGCCAAAAGACAAAAACAGCAGCTGTTCTGGAGCCCAGCCCTGCGCCTCCCGTGCTCCCCCTGTCTGTAATACCTCCTCATACCCCACTCCCACCGGGCTCACACAGTCTGGCTTCTCCCACCCACCTCCTGGCCACCCAGCCCAGGGTACCCAAATATCAACTCAGACACTAACTGCTTCCAATTGCCTGGGAAGCTGGTTAAATTCAGAGGTTCCTGAGCCCTCTCCCAGAGGTGCTTGGCCGGGGGTGGGGCCCGGGGAATTGTATTTTAACAACCTGCCTTAGTGGCTCCGATTTGCAAATAGGTTTAGAAACCAGTTTATTTACCAAAATTCTCTATGGGAAAACTGAGGCCCAAAGAGGATATGCAATCAGCCCAAGGTCACACAGCGAAAGCCCGGAGTAAGGCCTAAGTCCCAGCTGCCTTTCAACCTGGAGGGCCATTGCAGAGAGCAGCCAGGCCCCAGGCCTTCTCAAGCACTACCCTCTCCTCACCTCCACCCCCACTTCTTCCCAAGTAACCAAACCAGGAAAGCTAGAGCAGGGCATTTGCCGAGAAGTGGCCTGACCACACATCCCCTCCCTTCTGGGCCTGGCAAGGATGTGCTGTGTGGAAAGGTCTTTACCTTCTCTGGGCCTCATTTCTTCTATCTGTCACTTGAATCTCTGCGAGGTGACCTTTCTGTTTCCTGGAGGGGAGTCGAGAATCCAGTGAGAACGAAATTCCCACAAACGCAAGTGGCGACTCTGGCCAACTCCCCGGGCCACGTGGAAATGGGTCACCAGACAGGAGGACGATCCACCCCCAAAGCCTCGGGTTCCTACTCACAGACACCGCCATCTGCGTCATTCAGGTTAGGATCTCATGGCCCCACCAGAAGGACACGCGTCAGGGGGACCCTGCATGGCAGGGGGGCTGCTTGTCTCCGACAAATCCATCACGCCTTCCTATAGCAGTCGTCCCCAGCGGATGGGGGAAGTAAGTCAGGGCCCAGAGATAGCAGCGGGACTTGCCCCTTTGTAGCCCTAAAGCTCCCACATCCGGGGAAAACCCTCAGCCTGCGGGCCCCGTGCTCAGGGTCCCACGGCACAGGCCCTCCCCCGCCCCCCCGCCCCAGGAACCGGTTTCCTGTGAGGGAAGGACCAGGTAGTAGCATCCAGGTCTGCAAAATTCTAATGGCCATGAACAACAAGAGCAACAAGAATGTAATGTTTCTTCAATTCTAAGAGGCCATTGATTTTAAGGGAAAGTCAAGTTAACAGCTTTTCAGGGCCAAAAGGGGAGCTACATTACATTACATGTAAGATGCATCATGACTCCGGAATTAAAATGTTGGAAGGAAAGATAACGGGGACCTTCAGACTGAGGAGGGGCAGCAGTGGTAAGAACCCCAACAGATGCGCGCCCAACGCGGGCGGCCCCTGTCCATCCACAAGCACTATGGCCCCGTCATGGTTCTCTCCACCGCGGTGAGGAGGTGCCTCCCCAGCTGAGCCCAGGCGTAGGCCTGTCAGTCTCGTGGACCCACCGGCCCATTGTTCTTGGAGGCTCTTCCCCAGGGGCTGACATCTTGGCCAAGAAGGGTGGAGTCGGGGGAGGTTCCCAGCACCCTTCCGGGGACTAACAGCATTAGCTGTTAGCCATGTAACACCAATGGCCTCGTAATTTATATAGTGGTTTTCATTACTTCCCTTCTCCAAAGGCTTGTTCAATAAATTACCATTTTATGAATTCCAAAGTGCTCTGTGGAGCGCAGAGCTCCACCTGGCTCTGACCGCCGTAAGAGAAAGGACAGAGGGGGCTGGGGAAAGGGGAAGGGGTTCCCCCAGCTTCCACACCCCAGGGGCTGCACAGCTGGCCTTACCCGAGGTGGGGGAAACCCACAGGCTTGGCGGATGCCAGCCGGGCATCGGGTCCTGGTTTCTCCCCACATCCCAGCGTTCTGAGCTTGGGCCTCATTTCTGTGCCTGTAAACATAGGAGGATCAGATCTCCTTTGTGGATTGTGAGGGAAGTAAATGGGATGATGGGATTACCATACCTGGCACACTGTAATTATAATAAGCACTATTTTTCTGTCGCTCTAACCATCTCCTTGCTCTGCTCAGGTCATCAGTCACCCCCCCCACCTCCTCCAGGGAGCCCCCCCGGGATTGCCCTGTTTCAGGCCTCCTCTTTCTCTACTCTTAATCCCCTCCTCAGCAATATAAAATACATCAATACTTAACTGATACAGAAAATCTCCAGGATACATTGTGAAGTTAAAAAAGCAAGGTGTAAGCCAATTTGTAGAGTATGATTCTAATTTAATACAATATATTTTTACAGATATGAATGTATTTAGAGAGAGGTGGATATATCTGTCTAAGCATAGAAATAATCAGTAAGTAGTTTTCACAAACTGTTAGTTTTTAACCTCTGAGTGATAAGTCTTACTTTGGAGGGGAGTGTCAATTTTAATTTATTTTTGTGTATTTTTATGTTGTGGCACTGGGGGGTGACTTTTTCCTTGGGATTTGTTTTTTTCATATATTTTTCAAGTTAAAAAAGGAAAAAAAAGGTGACTCCTTCTCCAAAGAATATGAAATCCCTTTCTCTTCCTTGATCTGGGAAGATGAGGCCAGGGGTCAGATGCTGATGCTCTGATGCCCCGGACTCTGAAGCAGGAATTTCGAGGAGAATTCTTTGCACTCACATGAACCAGGCTCTGAGTCCTGTACCCTCCCTTCCCACCCCACCCAGTCTCAGTCCCGCCCCCGGCCCCGCCCCCACCAGAAGCCCAACCCTGTCCTCCCTTGGCATGTGCCTGGTGAGCTTGCATGCCAGAGGACCTATCTGTGCACCCCTGAGTCTCTCAGAGGGAAGGAACTGGAGCTGCATCCTTCACCGTCGTGAAGATGCACCTGTACCCACTGTGGTCACCATGGCAACATCACAGCACCAGGGAGCACTGCCCAGAAAACAAGTTCCTGGAAACAGGGCTGGGGATGGGCAGGGTCCTACCAGAGGGACCCCCATCTCCTCTTTCTGAAGAGGAAGCCAAAAGGGGTGGGGGGGAAGCCAGGCAAGAGACATGGCCGGCAGCGAGGGTGGGGAGGCCCAGCAAGACTCTCCTGGCCCTGGCCTCAGTTTCCCCGCTATGTGAAGAGACCATGGCAGGTGGTCCGCGGGACGTTTCCAGGCCTCACAACTAGTGCCCTCGCTGGAGACGGGTAGACCCAGAGCCAGGCAGAGAGTTTGGGCTCTGAAGCAGACAGCCTCAGTTGGCGAATAAGCTGTCACAAGTGCTGGCATTTCCCAGTGCCTCAGTTTCCATATCTATATAAAAGAGGGATCTTGGAACTATCTACCTCTGTTGGTTATTGTGAGGAATAAATATCATTCTGCTTGCACAGTATACACTCGCAATGTATGTCACCTGTTGTCATTAAAATGCCTGGCACATAGTACACACTCAATAAGCATGTTTATTATTCATTTCTCCCTATACTGGTAGGTTCCAGACAGCCTGCACCCTCTCTCTACGGATGCATCCACAGTTATCTGTCAAGCGCTTACACTCTGCCACGCTTTGTTTGAGGCCCTGGGGACACAAAGATTTAATAAAAAAAAAAATCATATTAATTCTTTACTTGTGGGTTTCACAGAGGAGGTGGGCCATGGAAGCCCACAGAAGGAAGATGCCATGCTGTGACCTGTGCTGGATGAAAGCAAGGCGGGGGGGTGGCAGTCCTGAGTCAGTAATGCCTGAGCTCAGGTTTGAATAAGAAGCTGGCCCTTCTTATTCAGAAGCTGGGGACAGAAAGCTATTCCAGGCAGGGAACCGCATCCACAAAGGCACCCAGGTGAGCATGAAAATGAAACGTGACTTTATAAAGCAGCAAGTGGGGTGTTGGGTTGGAGTGGGGGTCTGGGGCAGGCGATGTGGAAGGCACAGGCTGAAGGGATCACATGCACACTGGGCAGTTTCTGAGGGCCTGGAGCCGGGGAGGACAGGGGGACACCTGGAGAGGGCGAGGACGGAAGCAAGGAGAGCAGCAGAAAGGCCATGGATGGGATGGAGGCCAGGGAGAGTGGGAGCGTCGGGGAAGCACCCCCATCCTCTTCCCACCACACGATCCGTGACTCATGGTGTGGCTGGCAGGCTCTGCAGCCCCTCGCCCCCACAGGGAGCAGGGTGTGATTTGAAGAACCAGCCAAGTCTGGTGCCTGGATTGATGCTTTTGTGGGTCCCCCACCCCAAGTCTCCCAGGGGCTCTGATGGCCATTCCCAAAGGGGACCTCCCAGACAGTCTAAGCAAACACAGTGTGGCTGTGTCTCCCGAGAGAATATGAGAGAACACCAGCTCCTGAGCGGCACTCATTGTGACGTATGCCCTCCTGTCTCTTTGTTCCAAAACCTCCAGGCACGTCATGCCACAGTCACACCTCTGAGTCCCCGTCAGGAGCCAGGATGTGAAGGGGCCTTGGAGACCCTGCAGCCCCCCTCTAGGTAGGAGTCACCCTGGTTTCCCCAGCCCCCCTTCTTCGGAGGCCCAGGGCGCCCTGAGCTCTTCGGGAGAGCTGCAGCTACAGCGAGCAGGAAAAGGGGGTGGCAAGGGTTTCTGCAGGTGGGAGCCCATAACCTCATCCTCCCTGAATTTTGCAGATGAACTTTGCAGATGAGGAAACCGAGGGCCATGGAGTGACTTAGTTGAGACTGTGTAATAAGCAAGCAGCAGCAGTAGGCCCCTGGGGTTCGCCCGCGGGCCTCCTCCCCTGCCTTTCCAAGGGACAACATGGTCCCTGCCAACACAAAACCTCAGCGCCAGCCCGACCCTGAGGCTGGCTGAAGAGCCAGACCTGCTCCCGTTCTTTTTTAAAAACCTTTTTTCTTTTAACCTGACCTTGAGCTCTGCTTGGTTAAGGAAATGAAGTGAAAGTCCTGAATGGCAAGAGGAAAGGGATGAAACTCAGCGCTGGGAGTGAAGATCAGCCATTTCGGGTGCCCCACAGGCCCAGGATTTTACCTATATTCAGCCGGGCTCAAAATAGAAGGGGTTTGGAGCACAGCCCTAGAAAGGGACCTCACTCAACTGAGAGGTTAAGAGAAGACAAGGCCTGGGGATTAGGGACACAGGGACTGCCAGCTTATATACCTTGGGCCTGTAAGCATCCCCTTTCCTTTTCTTTTTTTTTTTTAAAGATTTTATTTATTTATTTGAGAGAGAGAGAGCATGAGCAGGGGGAAGGGGAGGGAGAGGGACAGGGGGAGAAGCAGACTCCCCACTGAGTGGGGAGCCTGACCCAGGGCTCGATCCCAGGACCCTGAGATCATGACCTGAGCCGAAGGCAGGTGCTTAACCGACTGAGCCACCCAGGCTCCCCAAGCAGCCCCTTTTCAACAGCGCCAGCTTGAGCCCTTCTGAGCTTCCAACATGACTTCCCGTGTCCCCACCTGCAGCCCCAGAGTGAAGCAGGAAGGGAGGGGAGGGGTTGGGGGGAGGGGGCGAGGGCTCCTCCCACTGGACTGTGGCACCCAGAGGAGTAGCAGTTGGATCTTACTCCTTGTTGGGTCCTCAGTATCAAACACAATAAATTGCCTTACATCAAAGTTCAACAAAAAAGTCTCAATAAGAGGAAAGAAACAAGTACGCATTAAGCACCTACTATGAATCGGGCTCTCAGCTGCAAAGATGCACAGATTTTTGCCTCATTTAATCTGCACTCCAATGTGCTCAGAGAACTGTGGTTGTCCCCATCTTGCAGGTGAGGACACCAAAGTTCAGAGAAGTTAACTTCATCTCCACAGGCCGCACAGCTCCCCAGTGGCTGAGTTGGGAGTCACGCCCAGGGCAGCCCGGCTCTGAGCTGTGGTTATCCCTCCTCACCTGGCCACCCTCCCCCTGATGCGGGCGGGGGGTGGGGTGCGCTGCAGGGGAGAAGGCACCAGGCTCTGGCAGCCAGGCCTCCTGGAACAGCCCCGGGTCTGGATTCCTCTCCTCGCACGGCTCTGAAACTAGAGCACCAGCTTTCACAACGGCCTGGCTCCCGGAACCGGCCTCCGGGTCAGTGCCTCATTCTGTGTTCCTGAATAGAAATGTTTACAAGGAAACGAAAATCCCTCAAAGAGGACTTCTTCACCAAATCTGGCCTTTGGGCCTTGCTTCTGAAAGGCACCATGTCTGGGGTTTCTGCTGCCGGCTGGGGCTTCACGGGAGAGACGCAGGCAGGGAAGGCCCAGGTCCTGGGGAAACAGGCACAGCGTGACCCCCAAGTGGATGCTTCACCCTCCTGCCACCCTGAGGCCAGGTGCCCGGGGAGGGGGGGTTAACCCCGACTGGGAAACAAGTAGTGCCAAGCGCCCGGGTGCCGTCCATGCCCAGGGCTGCATTGAATCCCCAAACAGCCCCGTGAGGAAGGCGCTCTTGTCCCCACTTTATGGCCGCAGATGGGAGGAGGGACTGGTCTAAAGCCACACAGCCTAGAAATACCCGAATCAGGATTTGAACCCAGGTCTGTCTGGCCCCAAATTTATATTCTTTCCACGACATCACACTGCATGAGCAGAAGCCCTGGGTCAAACGTCCCTTGTTGGAGGTGTCAGCAGCCACATGGACCGTGCCCATGGAGGGGGGTGGGAACCGATGCGGAGGAGGCATGTGGCTTCCTGGCAGTTACCCAGCAGATTGGACCCATGGAAGGGGCCACTTCCTGGATCCCTCCTTCCTGAGAGGAAGTCTGAGGGATGGGGAATCCGTGTTCCTCTACCCTGTCACCTCTGGGACCCCGGGGACTCCAGGAAAGGCTTAAAGAGCCCAGGAGGCCTGCATCTGCATGACCATCAGGAACCCTCCTAGCCAACCCTCCTGGAATTTGGTGGGTGAAGAAATTGGGGTGCAGGGAAGAGGAGGGGCTTAGCCAAGCCCACCAGCCGAGGGAGCTGAGACAAAAGCACTCACACCCTGCCCCACCCCCACACCTGGTGGGAGCTCCTCCCTCCATAGGCCATTTGAGAAGCCTGGGCCCCTGTTGGGGTTCGAGGGGAGGACTGGATTAATGTTGCCTTGGGCCAGCAACATTTATTCCTCAGGGTCTGTGTGGGGGTGACAGGCCCCAGCATCTGGGAGGATGGAGCTCTAGGAACACAGTAGGTTTACTGCCCTGATAAAGAGCTTACTGGGTGCCAGGCGTCCCACATGTCATCTCCTGCAACCCTGTGTTAAGTGAGAGATGGGTGTGAGCATCCCTGACCTGTCGTAGCCTGACCAGGATCAGAGTTCCCATATCAGGGACCCCAACACTCACACCCCCACCCACCAGGGCCCCCTCCTCCTCCCCCAGCTAGGCCAGCATTGGTGAGGACAAAGCACCGCCTCCTCACAAGCCAGGTGTCTCTGAGCCCTGGAAACGGGCTGAGCTGGGAGCGCAGGGGCAGGCTGGAGACAGCTGTCAGCTTCCATCTGCGTGGGTTTGATGCCTGCTTTAAGTTTCCGCTCGCATTCAGGGTGGTGATTGAAGGCACCGGAGGGGAACCGCGCATCTTCAGGATTATGATAGGTGCTTGCTGGATAATGAGTCTATGTCTATTCTAAGCAGGAGGCTGGTGCCTGGTGCCCTCCTCCAGTGACCTCAGCTCCACAGTGAGGCCTGCTTTCCACAGGCCATCCTTCCAAGTCACAGGGAGCCTCTGCTCAGGCCAGGTGGGTGCACGCAGCTGGGGGTCAGGGTCGTCCTCCCTGACTCACAGGTGAGGCTCTCTCTGGCTGCCCTTGGTTGCTGAGCTACCTGGAGCTCTCTGTCAGCCAACTCTGAGATGCCCCTGTGTTTGTGTCAGCTGTCAGAGTCAGGACATGTTTTCTCAAGTTCAACCTGTAATGGTCAGAGCTCAGACACTAGGCTGAAGGTCAAGGGACCCAAGTCCAGGTCCCAATTCCACCACCACCACTGTGCTGTGCCCTCCGCTGGGTCACAGGACTTTAGCTGGGGACCGCTGAGCCTCTGTCAATTCACAGCTCACGTCTAAGACGTCCTGTAGATCACTCTCATTCTGTGGCTCAGACCTCAGGGAGCCAGGGAGCCAGGGAGCCCCTTCTCCTGCTTGCCTTGCCCACTTTGGTCACCATAAAACAATGAAAAGGGAGCTAATCCCATCTACTCCACTCTCTGCTCTTGGGGCCAAAGTCTCCAGCTGTCCCTGCTTCTGACACTATGGTATAGTTGACAAAAGCCTCCTCCATCCCCATAAAGAACTATGCCTTTAGGACGGAGTCTCCCCCAGGCTCAGGCTCCCCCAACCAAACACAAGGGCCCCATTTTCCATAGCAGTGCTGCTCCCCCTCTATTCTCAGAAGCCCCACGACCCCTGTTCACTAGGCTCAGGTTCCACCTCCTTCCAGACCCTGAGAGCCGCATGCCACCCCTCATGGAGATGTCTGGGTACACAGAGAGTGGGCAGGGGGACACAGAGATGTCCCAGACCCCACTAAAGCACTGGAAACCATCCAGACATCAGAAGACCCCGAATCCCAGTGTCCATGGGCCTGCCGGGTGAACAGGGAAGGAGGCTGCAGTTCTCCCTCCCGGGAAGCCCCTCACTGCTCCAACCAGAGCAATGACTGCAGCTACCTTCACGAAGGTCAAGGCCCAAAGTGGGACTCCTCCTTTTAGAGTCTCAAGAGGAGTAGAGACGGGGCTGGGATCAGACTGGGGGCCAGGAAGCAGAGGCAGTAGGACTGGGCAGAGGGGCGGCCTAGGTGTTTTCCTGTGTCTCTTGCAAAATTTCTATGAGGAGGGGCTCAGGGCACCAATTTGTTCCCAAAGGAAGCTCTGCCACAGAAGCGACCTTGCACGGCAAACCTGCTGTTACCGTGAAGATGCTTTCCGATCAATAAAAACGGCAAAGCTTTCTAAAGGTGCTTTATTCACACTTTCCGTGAGATTGAGAAATCATCAATTGATCATATTACGAACAAGAACACCATTTTAAGGATGACTTTAGAGGTGGGGGGAAATGGGGACACTGAGGAAATCATGGGGAAGCTAAACGCCCGCTGAAAAGCCTTGGCAGGAATGCAGGCCCCCTTCCCTTGCTTCTTAGAAGGATGAGCTTGGTGAGCCCAATCCTGAAATCTCCCACGGTGTCTCCCAATCCCATGCTAGCAAAGACAGTTTTATGAAAGCTTTCCCAAGCTAAGTCCCCCACAAGCCGTTGGCAGGCTGAGCGAATGGAGAAGGGCCTCCAGGCCTTAGGGCGTTTGGGAGCTGGATCTCCAAAGACTAAGGCACTGGAGGATATGCAAGTCTATTTACTCCTTGGCAGAAATACAAGTCTCCTTGGCTTCGAAGAAGAGAGGTTTAAAAAGTCTTGGGCACCAAGACGCAGACATCAAAAGCCGCCTGCCCACTGCCAACCAGATACGTTAAACGCAAATGAAGCTGAGAGGTGCAGGTTCAATTTCCCTTGAAATGTACCTGTCAGCCCGGAACGCAAAGATCAGAGAGCCGGGGGCTCTTCCTGGCCTGCACCTAACCCTCCTCCCAGCACCCGGTGCCCCCACTCCCATCCCTCCACAGGGCCACTGAAATCTCTTCCCCTTGGGTTGACTGTTCATTCTCTCAGTGTTTGGGGGAAGGGAGGAGAAAGCTCATCTGGAGATGCGTTGGGTTTGAAGGCAGAGCAATGGGTGGGTTGAGGGAGCAGAGCCTTACAAGGACCTCTGCTATTGAAAGTGCATTGAGAGTTCCTTGCCTCCTTCTTTGGGCAGAGGACTAAAAAGGACACACCCCTCCCCATCCCAGGGATGCCCAAGTCTGGAGAGGGGGACCCAGTCACTGAACCAGGAGCCCTCCATGTGATGGGAAAGATACAGCCCAGCTGGAGAGGAAGGGTTCTCCTTGTCCAATGGGGCAGGCAGAGAAAACTCATACTGCCCAGGAGCTGCCAACCTAACAGAGGAGACACAGCCCTGCCTCAGACAAGTTCTTAGTCTGATGGGGGTGGTAGTTCTGCCGAAATCCCCCAGTCTGAAGGTTGGTCAGCTTTCCCAACATCTGATAAACAATCAGAGCTTTTCCAGCCCTGCAGCGTCACTGGGTGAGCCTTTACCAGATTTGCCATAAGCAAGGACAGCTGCTGGACATCTGGGCACCAGATGCTCTCTTCATCTGCTTCCTGCCCATGCCCAGGTTTCCAGGACCTCCCTGCGACTCAACACTTGGAGCCTGAGCAGAGCCCAGACTGGGTTGTCCTGACCATCCTCACCCATGATTCCCCCTTCCATCCACACTCACCACCTAACTTTCTGGGAAGCCCGGGCTCCTGAGGCAGAAATTTTGCATCCCCTCAGCCCAGCAAGCGTACCTGAAAATCAGCAGCAGAATCACTGAACAGTAATGGGGGGCTGACTATGTGCCCGATGTATGTAGTGTGCTGTGGATGAAATAGCCAATAAGGCAGAATCCTGGCCCCGGAGGACACCCTGTCCCAAACACAAAGTGGTCATACAATCCAAGGCCCACCGTATGGAGTGTATCTGTAGGAATCCTATGGAAACACAGAGGAGGGAATGATTAATTCTGCCTGGGATAGGGTGGAGAAGGGCTTCCCAGAGGAGGAGACATTTGGCTCAGGCCTTAAAACATGAGCAGGAATTTGCCAGATGGAGGAGGAATGAGCATTCCCAAAGAGAGAGAAGGTAAAGGCTCCAGGGAGGGGCGTAGCTTAGGGGACTCGGGGATTAAAAAAAAAAAAAAAGGAGGGGGGACAGCCTGGTTGTCCAGCAATGGTTCTCAAACTATGGCCTACATCACTTGGAGGGCTTATCAGAACTCAAATTACCAGTCCCAGATTTCTGACTCAGTGGGTCTGGGGTGGGGTCAAGCTGATGCTGATGATACCCATCCCAAGACTGCACCTTTGAGAACCACAGTTATAAAGGAATGTGACAGATTGGATTATTATTCCCAATTCTTCAGTTCCTCCTTGTAATAGAATGACGTATCTGCTCCTTCTGCCATGTGACTTGCCTCCTTCTACTAAAGGAGGTGGCGTATATTCCCTGCCCCCATTGGGCTTGACCAATAAAAAGTGCTGGTGGACTTGATGTGAGCAGAGACTTTAAATTAGCTTATGTGGTTCAGCATGACGCCTTGCACTTCTCTGATCTGCCAGGGAAGAGCATGCTTTGGGCACCTGCTGAAGCCAGCATGGGAGCTGTGTGTCACAGACCTGACACAGAACTGCCCAGCCCACCTGCAGACGCAGGAGTGAGGTAAGTGTTTGTGACTGGAAGCCACTGGGATTTGGGGGGGGGTGTTTCTTATACCGCATTATCATAGCAGAAGCCTGACTAATACTAATTTGAATGACATGCTAACACATTTAGGATCCACGCAAATAGAAGAATAAAAGCTGAGTGTAGAGTAGATCTAATCAGGTAAAACTGGAGGCAGGGAGGCCAGGTAGGAGGCGGTTGCCATACTTCAGATGAGACACAGGACTATAATGGCCACATTTTTGGACAGCAGAGAAAAGATGGAGCAGTCCATAGAGAATATGGAGGCCTTTTGTTCCCTGATGCCCCGGGAAGGCCCATGGCACCATGAAAGACAATAAGCACATACAGCTGCCCCCCTCAAGGCCCCTACCACCCCCCATAAACAGGGTCCTAGTCAGGGCACACACCTGGGCAAACTGGGACCTGTCCAGAGCAGCATCCAAGAGCTACAGGGGACTTGCCTGGCTGAGGGACTGAAGCCACAGCCATTTCTGTTGTTTTTCTCTAATCTACTGGATTCTAAGTCAGCTGTAGACGAGTTTCGCCTACAACTGCCAGTCTTTAATTTAATTGTGCAGTGCTGGGGTGTTTCTCCCCCTAGCAAATACATCAAAATTGTCACATCGTAAATAAACAGCCTTCTTCCCCCACTCAACGCCCACCATCCACCACCACTCCGCTCTACACGTGCCCAGCTGGAACAGCTGGAAGGCGGAGAGGGCTGCCAGGGGCGGGGGGTGGCCCCCAAGGAGAGCCAGGGAGCTCCCCTGGAGGGAAAGGAGGCAGACGAGCCAGACAGCTGCCTTCAGAGCCAAAGGGACCTTCGGGACCAGATTCTTCTGCAAGCTTCCACCAACTGGAAACCACATGGAGCCCCGGAGAGGCCTAGTGGCAAGCTGGTCCACCAGGAAGCGTAGCTAGCCCCTCTGAGCCTCAGTCTCCTTATCGGGCAAATGAGTTTCAGGGTGAATGACAATACACCACAGCTACAACAGGGCCTTGTACGCTGTAAAGTGTTTGGCCATCTAGCTGTGCGTTACACAGTTATAGTGCAGAGTTACAGGGGCCTCATCCCAGCTCCATCACTTACTGTGTGATCTTCCACAAGTTACTTAACCTCTCTGTGCCTCGGTTTCCTTGTCTATAAAACATGACTAAAAAGAGCACCCGACTCATAGGACCGGGTGAGAAGTAAATGCAGTACCTGCAACAGAGCCAGCACGTGGTAAGGGGCTGAGAGATGTCGCCTCTTACTGACGCGTCGGGAGGGAACTAGAGAAGCACAGCCCCCCTCGGGCTACTCAGCCTCTCATTCCCAGCAGGACTCTATGAAGAGGGAGGCGCAGAGACCATTCAAGGTCCAGGAGACCGTGGCAAGCGTTCTTTCTAGCTGAGTTCTCACCCTTGAAAACCAGACCTCACGGAGGAATGCATCCCCCCATCCCGCCACCCCCGCCACGCACGCCACGCACGCAGCGGGGAAAGTGGAGACGCAGGGCCGGTGCACGGGCTGGGAGGGGTAAGTAAGGGACGGGAGACCCTGTCAGCCCCCTCCCACAGGAACGGGAAGGCCCTCCTGCCGGAAAGGGTGGATGTCCCTCCTCTCTGGTCGGTCAAGGCACCAACAGAAATAAGCAGATCCAGCCAGTCCCAAAATATTCATGAGCCACCCCTCCTGTTTGAGGTGCTGGGAATAGGGCTGTGGGGGAAACCCGCAATGTCCCTCCTTCCCTGGAACATCCCTCCTGTGTGGTGTGATGGGTAAATCTTGGGCTCCGGCCTCAGATGCCAGCACTTTGGACCCCATCTTGCCACTTTCAGGTTTGCGATCCTGCGTGAGTCACTTAATGCCCCCTCCTCCCCCTGGTGTTCTCCTCTGTGAAAAGGAGAGGACACTCACCCTGCAATGGGGTCTTCAGGATCAAATGAAAGTGCGCGCCAGCCAGGGGCTCAGTAGATGCTTGCTTTTCATGTCTGTGCTATTTTAGTGTTTAAACCTGTGTGGCGGAGACTGCCCATTATGTTTCCCTCTTCCCTTCGTGGTGGAAAGCTCTGGATTTTAGCTGTGCACCTGGCCCTCCAGAAGCAAGCACATTTCCCAGCCTACCTTGCAGCTAGATTTGGCCAGCAGTGAGTGAGAAGAAGTGGCATGTGCAACTCTTGGGTATGCTGTTGAGGAAGGCAGCTGGCTGGCCCTCCTTCTCCACTGCTCTGTCTCCTCCCTTCTAACTGGCGGGAAAGCAGACCCAATGGATACACTGATGAGTCGTCTTGCCCATGCTAAAGAGGGCAGCACCCCAAGGAAGGGAGAACAGTCAGATAGAAGGGATCCCCAATGCCAAGGGGCTGCCATGTTAAGTTGGACTGCTCATGACCAGCCTATAAACATGAGAACGAAATCAGCTCTGATCCTCTTGAAGCTCCTGCTACCCTAGGCCTTTGTATTGCAATGGAAGGTGTCCCCCCATCGAAATGATAACACTCTCTTTCCTGGATCACCACAGCTTGCCACTACAGCTCAATTGCAAGGAGTGGGAAAGAACGTGGGGAAGGGTCTGCCTGAGGGTGGGCAGCGGAAGAGCAGACTGATGGGTCATAAAGACTGGACAGACTGGGTTAGTGACACATGGAGGCAGAGAGTCCATGTGTTGTTTGGAGGATGGAAGGATGATGACAGAGCTGGTTACATGGCGTGATTGTGAGGTGAGCCCATCTAAGAGGATGACGAGCCCAGTTTGGGACACAGGGAACTGAAGTGTGTGCATGCCCTCCAGGGGGTGCTGTCCGGGATGCAGGGCAGCCTGGGGGGCCGGAAGTGGAGACTTAGGGACCATCTCTCTAAGGAGCTGAAGCCCAGGAACAGGGGTGACAAAGTGTTTGGAGAAGAGCTGGACAAACACTCAGATCAATATGAATGCACTCAGTGTGGTAAGTACAAGGAAGGAAAAGAATAAGGTGCTGTATCTGAGTAAACAGATTGCATGAGAAAGGTCAGGGCAAGCTCCGTGAGTTCATGATGTTTAAATAGAGACGTAGGGTACATGGAGGGTTTGCAGGTATATGGTAGGACGGCGATGGGGCAGAGGGGAGACAAGCAGAGAAAACAGCACGAGCAAAGGCCTTGGGGCTGGGGAGACTCAGCACAACGGAAGCTGGATGCAATGGAAATTGGCCATTCTTTTTTGGCTCATCTATATTAGAACCCCCTTGCTATGTTGAAGAGTCCCCTACTTCCTCTGGCAAGAGCAGCTTCCCACCATAGTCACTAAAAATGTCAAATAGTCACATTCCCAGTGTCCCTTGCAGCCAGGATGCAGGCACCGGACCTGGGCCAGACCATCCGAGGCAAGCTGTGCCCTGCTCTGCCACCCCAGACTGACCACGGCACAGAGCTCGCATGCAAGGCTCTTGGTCATTGAAAGTGAGAATCTGCTGGAGCCCTTAGAGAACTCTGCTCTGTTGCTAGAGCCCTGCTTTATCTGGATCTCAGTCTTTATACATCATAAAAATCTGCTTTCTGGCCCCCGAACGCATAACTGCACCATTGTTACCAGAAATCCCGCACTTGCCACAGAGCCCTCTTCAGGGACCCAGAAGTCTGCTCTCTTATGCAGAATTCCACTTGATTCTGCAGAACTCCACTCAGCTTCCCAGAATTCTGCTCTTGGCTTTAAAAAAAAAACCAGATTCCAATATTGACATCCAGAGACCAGCTTTATTCTACAGAAACCCTGATTGGTTATACAGAAACTCACCCCATTACACAGAATCCTGCCTTTTCTTTTCAGAACCATGCCTGGTCGTGCCGAACCCTTGGTGATTTTATAGAAATCTGAATTCACAGAATCCTGCTTTGTTACAGAGAAGCCTGCTGAGCTCTAACCGCTCTGCCCCATTAGAGAAAAGTCAGCAGATTTGCG
Source organism: Phoca vitulina (assembly GCF_004348235.1). Taxonomy (NCBI): domain Eukaryota; kingdom Metazoa; phylum Chordata; class Mammalia; order Carnivora; family Phocidae; genus Phoca; species Phoca vitulina. The sequence continues at coordinate 16,811,342 of NW_022589743.1, read as the reverse complement.
CCTGTATCATTGACTCGGACACCTGCTCTGGGGTTCAGGACCCTGCTCTCCGCCTGAGCACTGTTTGCCAATCTCATTGTTCTTTAGAACCCATTTTGGCTGCACAGAGTCCTCCCAGGAGGTTCAGAACCCCAATCTGGACATAGCGCCCCAGAATTGGTACATAGAAACCTAGTGGGTTACACTGAGCTCAGCTTTGGTTGGCAGGACCCCATCCTGGTTCACAGATTCCCACGTTCTTCGATGAAGCCCGGCATCACACTAGAGGCTTCTGGAAGGACGTGGGCCCCTGTACAAGCCTCTGTGAGGCCAGTGATAGGAAGAATGGCTGATGGATCCTCCCAATACTGCCCTCACCTTAGGTGAGGCTGGGAGGACCTGGGCGCCCCAAACCAGGATCCCGGCCCCCTTCGCTCCTTCCTCCCCCTGCCAGGGAGGACTCAAGCTTGAGCTCTGCGCAGCAAGGGGCAAGCAGAGACCCTGGGCATGGCCTCAGGGAGAGAGACAAGCACCCACCTCACTTCTCCTCAGGGCTGGCCCCAGCCGCCTGGGCACAAATCTACTTGGACAGAAATAATCAGCCGAATTAATTTAGCTTTAAATAGCAGCACTGAGAATGTTTCCACAAAATTTTCTCCGAGGAGAGCTAAGCAGAATTAATGATGGCACAATATCGGACAGAAATGTTATTTATTAAGGCCTAATCATTCCGGGGAGGGGGAAATCATCATAACATAATAAAGCGAAAATCAGCCGGCCCATCCCGGCCCGGCCCCACTCAGCCCAGGAGCCAAGGAGGGGCCCTGGGAGGGGAGCCTCGTAGAGAAGCTTCCTGCAAAGTGAACAGCCTCTCCCGGGGCTCCCTGGCATGGGAGAGCTGGGCTAGGCTCCCCAGGTCTGGCCACGTTCCTCATAGGCTGTGTCCATACCAGCCCATTTGCTCCTTTGCTGAGCATCTCTGAAGGGGAGCAGCCTTCACCATCTCCAGGGCACCATCAAACCGTGCAGCTCTCCCGAAGAGGGATCTGTGGCTCCCCAGCCCACTCCCCACTGCTGTCACCTTAAAGGGCCCTTCATTCATTTGTGCTTTCAACTATTACTTATTGGGCACTGAGATGTTGAGCTGCTCTGGACCCTGGCAGAGACAGTGAGAAGAGCAGCAAACAAGTAAATAAATAAGGTGATGCCTGGCCATCAGAGTGTTCTGGAAACAATAAAGTGATAGAGATGGGAGCGGGTGGCAGATTTAAGCGATGTGGTCAGGAAGGGGCCCCGAGAGAAGATGGTAGAGGAGCTGACACCTCCATATCTGGAGTCGGGGTAGACCATCCGGGCAGAGGGCATGGCGTGGGAAAAGGCCCAGGAAGAGGGAAAGAGGCTTGGCTTTCTGAAGACCAGAGTGGCTAGGGCTGGTGGACGACAGAAGTGTAACAGGGGCGGTGAGCAGCAGTTCGGCCACCAAGAGGGCGAGGGTGGGTCAGAGTCAGAGACTTCCCAAGAGGAAAGTGAGATCCAGAAAAGACAGGGCGAAGGGCCACTTCCTCTCTGACCCGGCGCACCCTGAGATCTTCCTTGCATTCCGCCATGGCTTCTGATGGGCCTGGCACCACGCGTCGCAGTGCCGGCTGCCATTTTCCTTAAGGGACATTGATTAGAGTAGAATCAGTCTGGAGGAGGCAGGCTCCCATCTGTTGGGGAGCATGTTCTACAAGGGGTTTTCTGGGTCTGTGGTCCAAAATGCAGGATCTGTAGTCAGAGAAGCATGGGTTCAAATTCTTATCAGCCATGGAGCCATGGGCACGACATTGAACTCTTCCAAAAGTCAGTTTCCCCAACTATAAAATGGGACAACAGTATCTACCTTGCACAATTCTTTAGGGAATTAAATGGGTGAGGGAGGTCCTGTGGCATCTCTGTGAGACCACCAAGGTCCCCAAGGTCCTCCTCTGTCAGAACCACAGGCCATCGGTAGTTTGGGTCTGGAGTGCATCGATGTGGAAAGAGTTGAACGGACCCGGCCCCCAGGACTCGGTTTCCTCACTTGGGAAGTGCGAGTGATAACCCCTCCTCCGGGAGGTCACTTGAGGGTCACATGGAATGATACTTGGTAAACACCTGGCCCAGGTAGCTCAATTACGGCCACTCTCTCTCCCAGAGTCCTCGGTTTGGGCTGCCATAACAAAATGCCACTGACTAGGTAACTCAAACAATAGACATTTCTTTTCTCACAGTTCTGGAGGCTGGAAGTCCAAGATCAAGGGGGCAGCAGGGTTGGTTTCTGAGAGCTCCCCTCCTGGCTTGCAGACAGCTGTCTTCTCAGTGTGTGATCTCTTGGGAGATCCCAGAAGATCAAATCCGGTCCATCTACATTTGAAAGCAACATGGTAGACATGCTTACTGCTCACATTTCAGAGACCACATCTCAGCTTTGGAATCCAGCCTGAGCTTTGCTGAGAGAAGGGAGTCCAGCTGGGTGTCCAGGACCCCATCTCAGTGCCCGACCATTCTGGCCCCTGGGGCCAGGCATCAGGACTGATCTTGGATATCCTGGCCTAGCCCCAAAGACTCTGATGCACCCCTTCTCAAGGTGCGGATTCCTCCATGGAAGTGTGTCCTACTCCATCCCGCCTACTGGGGACAAGCCTTCTGGAATAACCTTCATTAGTCCTAAAAACACAGAGTCAGGGAGGCCTGTTGAATGTGAAATGCTCCATTTCTCTTGGGACTTTTCTGGAACCTAAAATTAAACACAAAGGAAGAACTCCCCCAATCTATCCAGGCTGGATTACTGTTTTCTCCTCCAAATAAGCCATGGGGATTCTGTCCCGAAGTCTTCCCTCTCCTCTGTTCACAGCTAGGTCTCTTCTTGCAGATGACCTCACCAGTCCTCCACCAGTTAGAAACCTTAGGGTCATGTTCTGCTTATTCAATCAGCCATCAATACCCATAAATTCTCCTTCCTCAGTATGTAATTATGTCCTCCCTGCCTTCCTGTAGTGAACATCTGTTGCTCTTGCCTGCCTACCATCCATTCCTCCCTGTTCTGATAAGGCCACCCTGATTTCCTTTGGGGAATGGCCTCTCCCACCTCTCAGTCCATGTGGATTGGTGGAGAGCTCTAGGTTGACCCCAGGCCCCAGCTGCATGGGTAAGCACGTGACCTAGGCCCGCCAAAGAATTCCACACCCCTGGTAACAATGATTGTTTGAGGATAGACATTTGACCTAATCTAAGTCAATTAGAGTCAGGTCCTAGACTTTTATAGGACCCACTGGGGATTGTTCTGGGGTGTCTTAGGTGTTGGAGGTAAGCTGGATATGTTGGTGGTCAACTTGCCACAGTAGGGGCAGCACCTTCTTGAGAAAGAAGACCAAGAGATGGAGAGGGAGCGCTCCTGATGTATCAGGTAGCTTTTATGTGCAATAGCCAACCACGACACTGCAGCAGCATGCTCCACTAAGCTTCGATTCCTGCGGACGTGCAGATCGGCTAGGGCTTGGCTGAGCTGGGGCAGTCTCGGCTGGGCCACTCTGCTGTAGGAACAGTAGCGGCTGGGCTGACTTTGTAACACATGGCTCTCATCCTCCTTGGGCCAGCAGGCTAGATAGTCCTTCTCACAGAATGGCAAATGGGCAAGAAAGCAAGCAGAACCACGCAAAGTCTTGTAAGGACTGGACTCAGAACGGTCACACTATCACTCTAGTCCTTCCATGGGCCAAAATTAGTCACACGGCCCAGAGTCAAGGGGAACTGAAATCCACTTTGCCCATTAAGTCGAAGGAACGGCAAAGTCCTGTTACCAAGGGCATGGTATGGACAGAGGTTAAGATGTGGGGCTGGAAATGACCCAAATCAACAAAATCATGAATGAAAGAGGAGAGATCACAACCAACACCAAAGAAATACAAACAATTATAAGAACATATTATGAGCAACTTTATGCCAGCAAATTAGATAACCTGGAAGAAATGGATGCATTCCTAGAGATGTATCAACTACCAAAACTGAACCAGGAAGAAATAGAAAACCTGAACAGACCTATAACTACTAAGGAAATTGAAGCAGTCATCAAAAATCCCCCAAAACACAAAAGCCCAGGGCCAGATGGCTTCCCAGGGGAATTCTACCAAACATTTAAAGAAGAATTAATACCTATTCTTCTGAAACTGTTCCAAAAAATAGAAATGGAAGGAAAACTTCCAAACTCATTTTATGAGGCCAGCATTACCTTGATCCCAAAACCAGACAAAGACCCCATCAAAAAGGAGAATTACAGACCAATATCCCTGATGAACATGGATGCAATAATTCTCACCAAAATACTAGCCAACAGGATCCAACAGTACATTAAAAGGATTATTCACCACGACCAAGTGGGATTTATCCCTGGGCTGCAAGGTTGGTTCAACATCCGCAAATCAATCAACGTGATACAATACATTAACAAAAGAAAGAACAAGAGTCATATGATCCTCTCAATAGATGCAGAAAAAGCATTTGACAAAGTACAGCATCCTTTCTTGATCAAAACTCTTCAGAGTATAGGCATAGAGGGTACATACCTCAATATCATAAAAGCCATCTATGAAAAACCCACAGAGAATATCATTCTCAATGGGGAAAAACTGAGAGCTTTCCCCCTAAGGTCAGGAACATGGCAGGGATGTCCACTATCACCACTGCTATTCAACACAGTATTGGAAGTCCTAGCCACAGCAATCAGACAACAAAAAGAAATAAAAGGCATCCAAATTGGCAAAGAAGTCAAACTCTCACTCTCTGCAGATGATATGATACTTTCTGTGGAAAATCCCAAAGAACTAGAGCTAGAACTCATACAGGAATTCAGTAAAGTGGCAGGATATAAAATCAATGCACAGAAGTCAGTGGCATTCCTATACACCAACAACAAGATGGAAGAAAGAGAAATTAAGGAGTCGATCCCATTTACAATTGCACCCAAAACCATAAGATACCTAGGAATAAATCTAACCAAAGAGGCAAAGGATCTGTACTCAGAAAACTATAAAATACTCATGAAAGAAATTGAGGAAGACACAAAGAAATGGAAAAATGTTCCATGCTCATGGATCGGAAGAACAAATATTGTGAAGATGTCAATGCTACCTAGAGCAATCTACACATTCAATGCAATCCCCATCAAAATACCATCCACTTTTTTCAAAGAAATGGAACAAATAATCCTAAAATTTGTATGGAACCAGAAAAGACCCCGCATAGCCAGAGGAATGTTGAAAAAGAAAAGCAAAGCTGGCGGCATCACACTTCCAGACTTCCAGCTCTACTACAAAGCCGTCATCATCAAGACAGTATGGTACTGGCACAAAAACAGGCACATAGATCAATGGAACAGAACAGAGAGCCCAGAAATGGACCCTCAACTCTATGGTCAACTAATCTTCGACAAAGCAGGAAAGAATGTCCAATGGAAAAAAGACAGTCTCTTCAACAAATGGTGTTGGGAAAATTGGACAGCCACATGCAGACGAATGAAACTGGACCATTTCCTTACACCACACACAAAAATAGACTCCAAATGGTTGAAAGACCTCAATGTGAGACAGGAGTCCATCAAAATCCTAAAGGAGAACACAGGCAGCAACCTCTTCGACCTCAGCCGCAGCAACTTCTTCCTAGAAACATCGCCAAAGGCAAGGGAAGCAAGGGCAAAAATGAACTATTGGGACTTCATCAAGATAAAAAGCTTCTGCAAAGCAAAGGAAACAGTCAACAAAACCAAAAGACAACCGACAGAATGGGAGAAGATATTTGCAAATGACATATCAGATAAAGGGCTAGTATCCAAAATCTATAAAGAACTCATCAAACTCAACACCCAAAGAACAAAGAATCCAATCAAGAAATGGGCAGAAGACATGAACAGACATTTTTCCAAAGAAGACATCCAAATGGCCAACAGACACATGAAAAAGTGCTCAACATCACTCGGCATCAGGGAAATCCAAATCAAAACCTCAATGAGATACCACCTCACACCAGTCAGAATGGCTAAAATTAACAAGTCAGGAAATGACAGATGTTGGCGGGGATGCGGAGAAAGGGGAACCCTCCTACGCTGTTGGTGGGAATGCAAGCTGGTGCAGCCACTCTGGAAAACAGTATGGAGGTTCCTCAAAAAGTTGAAGATAGAGCTACCATATGATCCAGCAATTGCACTCCTGGGTATTTACCCCAAAGATACAAAAGTAGGGACCCAAAAGGGTACGTGCACCCCGATGTTTATAGCAGCAATGTCCACAATAGCCAAACTGTGGAAAGAGCCAAGATGTCCATCAACAGATGAATGGATAAAGAAGATGTGGTATATATATACTATGGAATATTATGCAGCCATCAAAAGGAATGAGATCTTGCCATTTGCAATGACGTGGATGGAACTGGAGGGTATTATGCTGAGCGAAATAAGTCAAACAGAGAAAGACATGTATCATATGACCTCACTGATATGAGGAATTCTTAATCTCAGGAAACAAACTGAGGGTTGCTGGAGTGGGGGGTGGAGTGGGAGGGATGGGGTGACTGGGTGATGGACACTGGGGAGGGTATGTGCTCTGGTAAGCACTGTGAATTGTGCAAGATTGTTGAATCTCAGATCTGTACCTCTGAAACAAATAATGCAATATATGTTAAGAAAGAAAAAAAAAAAGAAGAATGTAGCAGGAGGGGAAGAATGAAGGGGGAGAAATTGGAGGGGTAGACGAACCATGAGAGACGATGGACTCTGAAAAACAAACTGAGGGTTCTAGAGGGGAGGGGGGTGGGAGGATGGGTTAGCCTGGTGATGGGTATTGAGGAAGGCACGTTCTGCATGGAGCACTGGGTGTTATGCACAAACAATGAATCATGGAACACTATATCTAAAACTAATAATGTAATGTATGGGGATTAACATAACAATAAAAAAAATTAAAAAAAAAAAGATGTGGGGCTGGAAGGCAATCTAAGTGCTGGAGCCAGCTGAGCCTGAGCCAGACTCACCACTTGAGTCTGACTGATCTGCCTTCCCCAACCCCGCCCTCTACATACCTTAAGGGATAGCATGTTTTGTTTAACAATGGAGGCAATTCTCTTCTAAGAGAGAAAAGAGCCTTAACACAAATCCAGTGAATCCCACCGTGTGACAAGCTCTGAGCTAGAAGCTATACCTCCACTCATACTGGAACTTTAAACAGCTCCGTGAGGTGGCTGTGAACGTCCCCATTGTGCAAAGAGGAAATAGGCTCAGAGGGGTTGTATGACCTGTCTACAGTCTCACAGTGAGAAAGGAGCTGAGCGGTCAGGGTTGAAAGTGCCCAGATGGTCTGCCTGAGGATGAAGCTCATGTTTTCCCCACTTTCTAATGGTGAACTTTCACCCTGGAAGTGGGCGGCACCCCTCCTACGCTCCATGCTTCCCTCGGCCAGCTAAAGGAATAAAATAACACCTAATGTTTCCTGAGCCCTTCCTGCGTGCTAGGTAACTGCTACACACTTCCAATGCATGCGCTCACATCATCTCTACAAAAGCCCTGGATGTGGGTATTACTAACCGTCTCCATTTTACAGATGAGAAAACCGAGCCTCGGGAAAGTTAGAGAACTTGCCCAGGTGGTAAGGAGTGGGGTCAGGATTCCAATGTCTCCCATCTGGCTGCAGAGCTGGCCTCCTGGCCTCTGCTTAGGCCAAAGGGATGGTCCTTAACACTGCTGAAAACCCTGGGGTTGGGTGGGTCAGAGTGTCAAACCTAGACCCTGCCTCTGCCCGGTGCCCCCCCCCCCATACAGCCTCGGCCCTCAGGTGCTCAGCTCACCCCTCAGTGCCTGGTCACCAGCCTCTGTGCCGGTGAGCCAGCCCTCTTTCTGGCTGCAGACGTGATAAATGGCTCCAATTATCCCCTCCGAGCTCCAATTTAATGTCATGTTTTATTAAAGGCAACTGTCAGAGGAAAGCAAAGCACCCACTGCGTGCCTGCTGCCTGCCTCCGTTCGGAAGCATGCTCTCTGGGTGAAGACATGCAAGGGTGTGAGGGGAAAAGGCACCACCCTGGTCTCCAGCTCCCCAGGCAGGGAAATAACTCGGTGCCCCTCCCCACTCGGGCCCCAGGCTGAATGAACGCCACATTTTTGCCTGGCACGTTCCACCCATTGCTAATGCACTGTTGCTTCTTCGACTGACAAATTAGGGGTTTGAACAAAGGCAGGCGAGGGAAGAGGAAGGAAGATGGCAGCTGCCCACCCTGCAATTAAGAGGGGGTGCGAGAGAAGGGGGGCCGGGGTCCTCAGCCATCGCACAAACATGCCTTTGCCTTGCGTGGCTTTGGCTGAGCGCGTTCAGAGAGGGCATGTGCAGCCCCTGGGAGCCCGTCCTGTGGGTCATCCCACTGATCCAAGGCTGCAGCTTCTCCCCCAGCTTCAGGACCTGTCAACCAGGCCCTCTGAGGCACAGGCTGCACAGGTCTGACGCATCCCGTCCCAGAGGTGGGAAACTGAGGTCTGGCGAGAGGCGGTGCTTTATCCCGGGTCACGGTGGAAACTAGTGGGAAAGCCCGCACTGGCACCTTGGGCTTCTGGCTCAATCTGGAATTCTCCTGCTACATAAAGCTACATAAACGGCCACAGATTGCGTGCAGTGCAGAGGGGCAAGGGTATCTCCACCCACCCCCACCCCACCCCCCACCCCCCACCCACTGCCCAGATGGACTCCGAGCCATCAGTCACAGGGCAGAGCCTGGCCAACTCTGGACGGGGTGTGCCTTCATGAGGGAGGGCAGCCGAGTCCCTCATCTGGTTGTTTGCTAGAAGTTGGGTCATACAGCTGGCAATATGTTTGTTCTAGATGGATATCTTTTGAAACGGATGCCCTGACAATGAAAAGCTTAAAACTCACACTACAGGTACGTGAGCTATCCCTGGTAGGATGAGGTCAAGGAAAACTTCCGGAAGGAGAATATGTCCAAGATGGGAAGAAAAGCAAGAATTAGCCAAGCAAAGGGGATGAGAGGTAATTCCAGGCACAGGGAACAGTAGGGACAGAACTCTGGAGGGGAGGAATGGATGGGGCTCTAGAGAGAGGCATTGGCTAGAGAGGCTGCAAGGAAACTGAGGTTGGAAGGAGCCAGACCCCACATGGCCAGGCTAAGGAAGAAGTTGTGCCCCCCACCTCCCATCTCTCCCACCCCTCTGCCCCCCCACCCTCCCCACCAGGAGCCGCTGTGGCTATAAGCAGGGAAGTGAGGTATGTGCCCCAGAAAGAGCATCCTGGAGGGATGGAACAGGACTGCAGCGGGAAGAGCAATGAGAGGCTGGGGTGGGGGAGGTAGGGACTGCCGCCTAGGTTACGCAAGATAGCCATAGAGATTCAAAATATATTAAGGAACTTCTAATTGACTTACAGAGTCAGGTGAGAAAGGAAACACGAAAGTGCCACCTGCCTTTAACACATGCAACTATGGCTGGAGCAGCAGGAGAAGTCTCCCTGAGAGGAAGGTGAGAGGGAGGAGATAAATGCCCCTGTGGGGTTGAAGGATATTTTTAATGTGTGAAGTCAGATAAACAAGGGTTTCCCAATGCTCCCAAGCTGGACCCGATGGGATGGTGACAATGGGAAGTGATGATCAAAACAGAAACTGTGTTCTTATGACAGTAAAACCTAGGACCTCCCAAGCTTGGCTCTGGAATGGGACCAGGGAGGGGTGTTTGGACCCCTGCTTTCATGTCCCTCTGCAACTCGATTGCTTTCATCCCTGGGGCCTCCTACATGCTGGCCTGCCAAGGTACAGATACCCTTTTCATTCTTCCCCCAACCCAACTTTTTTTTTTTTTTAAGTATTTGTTAACATAGAATAAAATTGGCTTCTGTTTGATTACAGTCCCATGAATTTTAATGCCTACATAGATTCATGTGCCCAAGGCAACAGAGCAGCTCCATCACCAGGGAAGAGTCCCTCCTGCTGCCCCCCTGGACTTCCACATTTCCCCCACTCCCATCCCTTAGCAACCACAAATCTGTTCTCTATCACTATAGTTTTGCCTCTTCCAGAATGTTATATGAATGGAACCAAACAACATGTGACCTTGTGAGACTGGCTTTTTTCACTCAGCATAATGGCTTTGAGATGCATCTAGAGTGGTACGTGTGTCCACAGTTTATTCCTTTTTATTGCTGAGGAGTATCTCGTTGCGTGGACGTACACATCCATTCACTTGCCGAAGGACAATTGGGTTGTTTCCACTTTGGGGTGATTATGAATAGAGCTGCTATAAATGCTCACCTACAGTCTTCCTTCCTCTCTGGTGAATACCTGGGAGCAGGACTGCTGGGTTATATGACATATATGTTTAATAAGAAACTGCCAAACTGTTTCCTGGATTGACTACCATTTGCCTTCCCACCAGCAATGTATGAGAGTTTCACTTTCTCCAAATCTTCACCCCCACTTGTTATTGTCAGTATTTTTTTATTTTAGCCATCCTAAAGGTGGGTAATGAGATCTTACTCTGGTTTTAATTTGCATTTTCCTAGCAGTTAATAATCTGAACATTTTTTCATGTGCTTGCTTGCCATCTATATTCTCTTTGATGAAATATTTCTTGCTCATTTTGTATTGGGTCATTTTCTTAATATTGAGTTTTGAGAGTTCTTTATATATTGTGGATACAAGTCCTTTGTCAGATATGTAATTTGCAAATATTTGCTCCCAGCCTCTGTTTTGTCTTAGCAGTATCTCATTTAGTAAGAGTTTTTAATCTTGATGAAATCCAACTTACCAAATTTTCATTTTATACATAATTTTTTTGATGTCATAGCTAAGAATTCTTTGCCTCGCCTAAAATCACTAGTTTTCTCCCATGCTTTCTTCTAAAAGGCTTCTTTGATATTTTTCATCTTTATTTTGTAGTTTTCAGATACAGAACTCTTAATGTGTTTTGTTAACCTTACATATAAGTATTTCATATTTTTGGAGCTATTGTAAATGATACTGTTTTTAAATTTGATGTCCAATTATTCATTGCTGGTATATAGAAATATGATTGATCTTTCTGTGTTGATTTTGTATCCTGTGACCTTGCCAAACTGCAACTTAGTTGTAGGAGTTTTTATTTTTGTAGATTCCTTAGAATTTTCTACATAGACAAACATTTGGTCTGGGAATAGAGATAGTTCTATTCTATTACTTTTCAATCTGTATGTCTTTATTTATTTTTGTTTCTTGATTGCATCAGCGAGAACTTCCAATGGTCAGTAGACATCCTTGACGTGTTGCCGATCTTAGGGGGAAACATTATATTTTTCACCATTAAGTATGATGTTAGTTGTAGGGGTTTTTTTTGTTGTTGTTGTTGTTGTTTTTTATAGATATCCTTTATCAGGTTGAGGAAATGCCCTTAGGTTTCTAGTTTCCTGAGAGTTTGTATCATAAATCACTACTGAATTTTGTTAAATGTGTTTTCTGCATTAGTTGATATGATTATCTGGTTTTTCTTCTTCAGACTGTTATTATGGTGGCTGACATTGATTAACTTCCAAATGTTTAACTGGCTTGGCACTCCTGTGATAAACTCTACTTAGTCATGGTGTATTATTCTTTTTATGTATTGGTGGAATCAATTTGCTAATACTTTGTTAGGAAATTTTGTATCTATATTCATGAGCGAAATTGATCTATAGTTTTCTTTTTGTGTGCTTTCTACGTCTGGTTTTGTTGTTAGGATAATGCTGGTCTCATAAAATGAATTGGGCAGTATTCCTTCCTCCTCTGTTTTCTTGAAGAGGTTGTGTAGAATTTGTGTTATTTCTTTTTAAAATGTTTGGAAGAATTTGCCAGAGAAATCATCTTGACTGAGAGATTTACTTTTTTGAAGATTTTTTTTTTTTATCTACAAATTCAATTTCTTTATGAATTATAGGACTATTTAGGTTATCTATTTTATCTTGGGTGAGTTTTGGTAGTTTGTGGTTTTTGTACATTTCATCCGAGTTGTCAAATTTATGTGCCTGGAGTTGTTCATATTATTCCCTTAATATCCTTTTAATGTCTATTGTGATATCCCTTCTTTCATTCCTGAAAGAGCAGGGGGTATATTGAAGTATTTGTCTTCTCTCTCTCTCATAATTTTGTCTTCTCTCTCTCTCTTTTTTCTGTATCAGTCTTGCTAAAGATTTATCCATTTTATTTTATATTCAAAGAACCAGCTTCTGGTTTCATTGATTTTTAAAATTGTTTTTCTGTTTTCAATAGTGTTGATTTCTGTGCTCTACCTTCCACCTGTTTGCTTGGGGTTTATTTCGCTCTTCCCTTTCTACTTTCTTAAGATGGAATCTAAGATTAATGATTTGAAACCTTTCTTCTTTTCTAATATAAGTGTTTAATGCTATAAATTCTAACTACTGCCTTACTACATCCCCCAAATTCTAACTACTGCCTTACTACATTCCACAAATTTTGATATGTTGTGTTTTCATTTTCATTCAGTTCAAAATATTTTCTAATTTCCCTTGAGGCTTCTTATTTGACTCATGGATTATTTAGAAGTACGTTTTTCGACTCAAGTTGTCTGGAGATTTTTTCTGTTATCTTTCCATTACCGATCTGGTTTAGTTCCATTATGCTCAGAGAACATACTTTGTATGATTTCAATTAAAATTTGTTAATATTTGTTTTATGACTCAGAATATTCCCTAGCTTGGTGAATGTTCTATGCACTTGAAAAGAATGTATATTCTACTTTTGTTGAGTTAAGTGTTCTGCAAATGCCTATTAGATCCAGTTGACTGAATCCGTTCAACTGATTTTTTGTCTACTAATTCTATCAATAACTGAGAAAGGAGTGTTAATGTTTCCAATTACAATTACAGATTTGTCTATTTCTCCTTTCAGTTCTGTTAGTTTTTGCTTCATGTATTTTGAACCTGTTGTTAAGTGCATCCACATTTAGACTTTTGTCTTCTTTATGACTTGATCCTTTTATCATTATGTAAAAACCAATTTTATCTCTGATGATTTCTTTTGTCTGAAGTCTACTTTGATCTTAATAAAGCCACCAAGCTTTCTTTTGGTTAGTATTTGCATGGTATATGTTTTTTCACCCTTTTACTTGTAACCTATCTATATCAATATATATATGATGTGAGTGTCTCGTAGATAGCATATATCTGGGTCAGAGTTGTTTTTTCAATCCATTCTAATGATCTCTACATTTAAATCGGTGTGTTTAGACCATTTACTTTTAATGTAACTACTGATATGTTTGGATTTAGATCTACCATTTGATCAGTTTCCTTTTTAATCTTTCTATTCTTTTTTTTAATTTGTTTCTCTGTTTCCTCCTTTTCTGACTTATTTTGGATTAAGTAAACATTTTTTTAATTCTATTTTAATTTATAGTTCTTTTTACTATATCTCTTTGTATAACTTTTTAAAATGTTCTTTAGTGATTGCTCTAGGAATTAAATTATACATACTTAACTTTTCACAGTCTACTTAGAATCATTATTTTATCACTTCAAGCAGAATGTGGAACCTTACCACTATCTATGTTCCTTTATCTTTATCCATTTAGGTTACAGTTGTCTTATATATTAGATACATATTGTATATATCTAACTTCTCTAAGCCACATAGTAAGTGAGTGGCAGCACCACAATCCCCCAGGCAGCCTGGGGTCAAAGCCAGGAGCATATCTACTCCCCATTGATGCCCCTGGTTCCAATCTGGCCCAGCAGAGAAGTCCCATGGGCTGGACCTTCCAAAGAGCCCAGAGCTGGTTATAAAATGCCTTGACCTCCAGAGATAGGAAGGATATCCCAGGTCACCCCATCAGACCAGAACCCTAAGGGAAAACACATTGGATCTCAGCTTCCACATGTCCTTTAGGCTGGGAGTCTTTGTGCTGTGTACAACTTGCCCAGCAGTTCATGGCAGCCCTGCCCTGGGGTTCACACCTCAGCCAGTAAATGGCTTTGCTTTTCTGGAACCTTCTGGGCCAAGGGGTTCACACCTCAGCCAGTAAATGGCTCTGCTTTTCTGGAACCTTCTGGGCCATTCTTTGCAAACTGAGCAATGCACTCCAGCCAGATGAGGAAAGCTCACACGGTATTCTACAGGAGCGGCTTGACATCTCTATCATCGTGGCTGGCTGCCCCCCCACCCCACCCCCTGGCCTTGCTTCTTTGGCTAAACTACCTCCTTCCCTTCTTCTCCCTCATCCTCCAGGGCTGAGGAAGAGAGGGCATCTCTTGCCTGTCATCTTTCTGCACAATTGGAATCGACAGGTCCTTGGGCAGAAGGACTTGCCCCTCCTCTGACAGCAAACTAGTTCTAGATAAATGAGTATTGGTTTTGCGCTGTTTGTTTTTCATTTGTAGCTATCCTTTGATTTTTTTTTTTTTTTTTCTCTGCAAAATTGGTTAAGCAATGATAGCATGGTCTGCTTCTGCAGTTGCATTGATTGGACTGCTCCTGGAGTCTGGCTCTTTTGCTGGGTTTTCTGTTTTTTTTAGCTTTTCACCACCACCACCCCTCCCCCAACTCGACTCCCTCTTCTATATTTGTGGAAGGGTGAGAACTAACATATACAGAGCATTTATTAGTGCCAGGCACTGTGCATATGATTTATGCCTGTTGTCTCATTCTACCTTCAAAAATCAAAACAAAACAAGCCAATGTGGTATTATTCTTCTTATTTTGTGGATGAAATTGGGGCTCAGAGAGGTTCCAAAACTTGTTCAAAATTGCATAACCAGAAGTCAGCAGGTCCAGGTGGGGATCTTCCCCCACTTCCCCTGCCAGACATGTGTGTTTTATCATTGGTCAGTTCACCATGTGGGCCTCAACAAGTGGTCCTTTCTAGACCTCATGCTGCCCCTCTGTGACACAGAGAGAGCCCAAAGGCACTCAGCGGCCAGCAATATGGTGTGAGTTATTCCCCCAGATGGGGAAACTCTGAACTCATTAGAGAAAGGTCAAAAGAAAAGGGAATGGTAACAGTGAGAGGGAAAGGAAGCATGGCAGGGTTGGGGAGCAAGGAGGGATGGAGGGAGACCAGTTGGGAGAGAGTGGAGTGGTCTGGCACACAAATGTGCTTGCTGGCTGGGCAGTTGCCCAGGCCAGTCAGTCCTGGTCTTCACAGCAGCAAACAGGATGTCTGACTGGTTTTTTCCATCTCCCTCTTTCATGCAGTCATCCAGTGGCTGGGCATTACAGAAACCCCTCTTTAGGGCAGACCTCAAGAACTCAGAGCTAGAAGGTTCCTATGGACTGAAAAAGCCCTTTGTGATACCTGGGGCTTGGGACTTAGCCTGCTGACAGCTCCTGGTGAGTGTATGGGATTCTCTGTGGATCAGTTGAACCCTCTGCAGCAACTATAGGGCTTAAGATTGGCTTAGCCACACCCAATTGCCAGGGTGGGAGAGGGAGATAGGGGAGAATTCTTGCGAGCAACAAGGTGAAGTGGAAAGGTTACTAGTTGGAGTCAGGAGACCTAGTATGAGCCCCCTCCCATTCCCACACCTCTTAGCTGTGTGACCTTGGATGAGTCACTTCACCTCTCATGCCTTTAAAATAACAAAAAGCTGATATTACAGGGCTTACCATTTTCCAGGCACAGATCTAAACATTTTCCATATATTAACTCATTTCATCCTCAAATTTAGCCCTAGAAAGAGCATTATCCTCTCTTTGCATCCATCAAAATAGAGGGGAGTTGTGAAGATCAAACACAGTAAAGATAATAAAATAGTTTTTATAGTGTGTGTGTGCACATGAGTGTGTGTGAGGGGGAGGACTGTGTGTGTGTGTACGAGGGAGGAGTGTGTGTGTTTGTGTGTAAGGAGGTGTGTAAGGAGGACAGCTGTGTGTGTGTAAGGGGGAGGACTGTGTGTGTGTGTACGAGGGAGGAGTGTGTGTGTTTGTGTGTAAGGAGGAGAGCTGTGTGTGTGAGGGGGAGGACTGTGTGTGTAGCATGTGTGTGTGGAAGGAGGAGGACTGTTGTTGCAGAATTTAGCTCTACCAGAGCTCAGCAGCCTCCTGAGCCCCCAGGGAGCCCTCAAGAGGTTCCAACAACCTTCATGTTCTCCTGAGATGCCTCCTGACCTTGACCTTGGCCTGACCACCATTCCACCCATCCATTCATTCAACCCACAAATATCTGAGGTGAACCACAGGCCAGACATGTTCTAGGTGCTGGGATCCAAAACAGGACAGAGAGCATTTCTGCCTCCATGGGGCCTACCTATGAGCTAGGGAAATCGAGGACGGTTCAATAAATGCATCATCTATAATAATATCTCATGTGGAAGAGATAAGTGCTTTGGAGGAAAAGAAAGCAGAGTCAGGGGTTCCACAAGGACAGTCAGGGAGGCCTGCTTGACAAGATGATATCTGAGCAGAGACCTAACTGAGGGAGGCAGAGGACCTGCAAGGCGAGGACAGGGCTCTGTAGTGGCGACCCGCTCCGTGGTCCAAGCAGCCGCAGGACAGCGCGATGGAGGAGGCCAAGCAAGCAGCACCACGTCGCCCACAGCCTTGCAAGCCACATGAGGATGCGGGGACTATTGCAAGCATAGTGGCATGCCTTGGGAGGTTCTGAGCAAGGGGATACCATCTGATGGTGAGCTGGAGCTGACTGTGTACCAGCCAGAGAGATCTTTCCTAAGGTACTCCTGTGAACATCTCCCAACCCCTGCCCCTGTCTTTTTCTAAAACTCTTTAGAGGCCCCTCTTGGTCCTCGGGATAAAGGCCAGGCCCCCAGGTATTGCCCTGCCCCAGTGGCCTCCCAGTCACACCTTCCCCAACCCCTTCCTTCCCTATCACTTGTAAACCATTATTCTCTAAACCCGCTCGCTCTGCCTGGAATACCCCCCTCCCCCACCTAAACTGGACAGCCCACCCAACACACACACCTTGGTCTCTGCAGTCAGCTCCCTCAGGGACTTGTTCCTGGCCACCCCGCCCTGCAGCAGGTCATGGCCCCCGTGCTGCCAGCTGTCAGAGCATTTGTCACAGGAGTCATTATCGGCCCTTCCGTGGGTCTCCACCAGACAGTAAGCCCCTGTGGGCCAGAACTGGAAATTACCCATCAGTGTGTCTCCAGGCCCTAGTGCTGTGCCTGACAGATTTAGTAGGTGCTTAGCAAATGCTGAACAAATTAATAATAATAACTGAATTAATAATATCCAAGCAAAACCACGCTGACCCAATGAGGCTTCCTGGTTCCCAGGGTGGGGGCGGAGGGGCCAGAGGAGGGAACCCCCTTTTTCTTCCGCAGGGAGTGGCAGCACTGGCTGAGCCAGGCCGGGAGCCAACTGTGAAGCTGACTTCCAGAGGCAGGCCCGCAGAGCTCATAAACGGCCCGGTTACATTTATAGCCATGTTCTTATTAAGCACCAGGAGAGGAGAGATGAATCATATACCCCCTCCTCCCGCCCACAGCCTGGGGAGGTGGAAGCCACCAGCCAGCCTGGCCTTAAATCTCAGGAAATCTAAAAGTCCCAAGTGCTCGGGGCCAGCCCTGCATCACCAGGGACAGAAGCAAGCAATGCTGCTGAGCCCTACCCTGTGCCCCACCAGGGTCCAGGCCGAGGGTACAGGAGAGGAGGGAAGGGGGGAGGTACACTTCCCTGAGAAGTTCTGGGAATAGGGTCCTCCATTCAGGGCTGCACTGAACGCTGTGTGACCTTGGAAAAGTCAAATGACATCTCTGGGCCTTTGGATGACATACTTCCCCTTGGTGAACAGAATCGAGGTGTTTCCGGGAACACTCCCAAAAGATATGTTTTACCTCCCCTCAATCTTCCCATTTTACAGAAAAGGAAAATAGAACCCAGAGGGGACCCTGGCTACCAGACTTTTAGCAACTGCTGCTCTGAAAGGTCAGAAGTGCAGAGGGTTCTTAGAGTAGGCATGGCCTTGAGGGTGAGGCCAGGGATGGCATTTACAAACCTGTCCTCATGGCACCCTCACCCAACCCCTAATCCAGGAACCACGATAACCATCACCCTCCTGAAGCAGAACAGGGGCCCTTAACAAATGTCCTGCCCTACCCCACACCCCCCAGGCCAGGGCTCACTTCCCTGGATGGCAAGGGTGAGGGGTGAGGGCAGCTGCACCTGTTTCCCGGGGAGGGTAACTGGGCACAGACCACCTGCCAGGAGTGGAACTTGGATGGGGTCTTCTTCATACCTGAGGCCTCTTTAGCTTTCTTTTTGTATGTGTAATTGATTTCGGTGAGATTTATTGAGGTTTTTAAACCCTTTTTTATTGTGAAATATAACACAAATACCAAAAAGCGAATAATCCATAACTGTAGAGCTTAATGAGTATATAAAGTGAACACCCAGGAAACCACCTCTCAGGCCCCAGGAAATAAGATGTGGCCAGAAGCCACCCATCCCCATGCCAGCTCCCCCCCCAAACCCGCCCTGCTCAGGGAAATCACATCCTGGCTTTTAGGGGAGGACATTTTTCTATCCTGTACTGAGCCCACTCACCGGGAAATTCAAGGGAATGAAGAACACTGAACTGGAAAGCAAGAGGCATGGTTCCAGTTCCACTCCCCTCTCAGATCTCAGTTTCCTCATCTGTAAAGTAGAGGATTGGACCCATCAAGCCATAACAGTCCAGAATCTTAAACCAGTAGGAAAAAAATTCTGCTGGGGAACTCTATGTGTGCAGGGGTGAGGAGTAGGGATCAGAAGCACCTGGACACACCTTTGCAGGGTGCTATTTCCTTCTTCCTCATTCCAGGGAAGTGGTGGTGTCCTTCCTCCACCAAGCCCTGGGTGCTTGTGACAAGGGGGAGCCTCTTTGTGCCTGCCTTGGAGATGGAGTTTTGGGGTTTCCTGCCCACAGATCTGTGGGGAGCCCTGGGGTTCTCCAGGCTTATACCCTATCCCTGCCAGGAAAAATTTTGTTCAGTTCTGAGCATTTCCCTTAAAAAAAAAAAAAAAAAAAAAAAAAAGGTAAGAACCCAGAAGCCAAGCAGGGTTTCTTCTTTCCTTCTGTCCCAAGGTCTGCGTGACTTCTGGTTCTCTGCCTGTGCCAGTCCTGGGATGGCTAACCCAGCAACCCCTCTGCAGTGTGACAGTTGGGAAGCACAGGGAGAGGACAGGGAGCCCTGTGGAGAGGACAGGGAGAAAGGAGGAGGTGGAAAGGTGCAGCCTCTACTGTGTGCTGTGCACTGCAGGGGCACCCGGCACTCAGTGTCTGGTTGAATCAGCCTCCTCACACATCTGGAAGCAATATTTACACTGCCATTTTCCAAAGGAAGATGCTGAGGCTCAGAGTTGAAGTAACTTGTTCAAAGTCATACTGTTGGCAAGTGGCAGGAGGAGGCTTAGAAACAGGCCTGTCTGACTCCACAGCTCTTTATTCTCCCCCCACGGCCAGTCCTGGCCTGGAATCAAGAAAGGAAGTCAGTCTCTTCCCAGCGTCTGGCTCCCTCCTGCCCTGGCCAGGAGGTGGTGGTGTTGATGAATGGAGGGGAGGAGAAATCACCAAAGGAAGTCAGGGTGATGGAAGGTGAAATGGATTGAAAGGAAAAATGAGAGCTGGGCTGGGGGGGGGGGGGGGGGGGGGAGGGTGGGGGGGTGGGCAAAGTTGCAGAGAACAAGCTGAGGTTTCTAGCTGGGGCAACTCAGTGGATGGCAGAGGCAAAATCCAAGATAGGAAAGAGGAGGTTTGATGGGGGAGGAGCTTGGTTTTGAAGACTTTAACATTTTATTTCTCACCTCCTTTTCCTTTGCAAAAAGACTGCTATGGAATGTGAACATTATAAATGGTGGATGGGTAGGTGGATGGATGGGTGGGTGGATAGGTGGATGGTGGGGTGGATGGACAGGTGGGTGGATGCATGGATGCGTGGGTAGGTGGTAGGTGGATGGGTGGGTGGGTGGACGCATGGATGCGTGGGTAGGTGGTAGGTGGATGGGTGGGTGGGTGGATGCATGGATGGATGGATGAGTGAGTGGATAGGTGGATGGTTGGGTGGGTGGATGGTTGAGTGAATGGATGGATGGATGGATGGATGGATGGATGGATAGGTGGATGGAGGGGTGGATGGATGGTTGGATGGACAAGTGGGTGGATGCATGGATGGAATGGTGGGTGGGTGGGTGGATAGGTGGATGGGTGGGTGGATGGATGGGTGGGTGGACAGGTGGATGGATGGATGATTGGGTGGGTGACTAGGTGGATCACTGGGTGGGTGGAAGGACGGGTGGATGGATGGATGGATGGATGGATGGATGGACAGTTGGGTGGATGCTTGGATAGATGGATGGGTGCGTGGGTGGATAGGTGGATGGGTGGGTGGATGGACGGGTGGATGGATGGGTGGGTGGATGCATGGATGGATGTGTGGGTGGGTGGATGGACAGGTGGGTGGATGGTTGGGTGCATGGACAGGTGGGTGGATGCATGGATGGATGGATGGATGTGTGGGTGGGTGGATAGGTGGATGGTTGGGTGGATGGATGGATGGGTGAGTAGATGAGTGGATGGGTGGGTGGATAGATGGGTGGGTAGGTAGATGGATGAATGGCTGGATGGGTGATCAGTTGAGAGAAGGAAGGGGTGGAGAAGTGAGCACATTTATGACCAAGGATCCTCTAGGTCTCCACTGCATTCCAGGTGGGGATGGAGAGATACACACAAATTTGGAGTAAGGACCCTATAAACAAGGCACAGCACTCAGAGATGCCTAACTGTGCTCCCATGGACAATATTCCTGGATATCCTCCTATACTTGTCCTCCTTCTCACCCTTCCTGCTCTCTCACCCTTAACCCTCATTTCTTCCTCTATCTCTTTTCCCCATTGCCCTCAAGACCCCAAGAGGGGACATTCTTATCTGGGCCCAGGAACAATGGTGTGAGCTACAAACTCCTTAACTTATACCAGCAACTCCAACTGGCAGAGCAGGGGCTCAGAAAGGTCTGGGGCCTTGGTTGAAGCCACCCACAAGGCCTGGTGCTTGAGGTGAATCCAGACTGTCTGGCCACTCAGTCCTGGGGCTCACGGCTAAGCACCTGCTGGAGGAGAGGAACCCAGCGGGGCCTACATTCCCATCTCTGGAAAACACTGAAACAAGCTGGCCTCTCAGCCCCGCTGAGCTCCTGTTGCCCAGCCTGGGTTAAGGCCATGGCTTCTCAGCAGTAAACTGTGATTGCTCGGTTGCTTTTCCTGCTGGATGATTTTAGTTGAATAATTTTGCATGATCTCAGCACAGCATGAGAGTGCCAAGCTAAGGATGAGGGGCTTGCACTGCGGGCGAAGGGTCAAATTGGAATCTAAAGAGCTCCCTACAAATAGGTCTCTGCCAGGGACTAGAATTTCTCACGGCAGTCGTTGCTGGTCCCCTAATTACAGCAGCCTCTCCCTCTGTGCGTTGCTCTGAGCGGCACCCAAAGGGAAAGAGCCCATGGGTGGCTCCCAGCCTGGTGTGGTCACGGGTGGGTCCCAGGTTGATCAACGAACCCAGCACTGTATTGGCTGTACTTCCACCACCTCTACCCACCCCCCCCACACACACACCCCATGGAAGCAAGCATTGTCATCCCCACTATGCAATGAGGAAACAGAAGTGCAAACTTGCCTGAGACCCCTGCCCAGTAAGGGCTGATGGAGCCAAGGCCAAACCCAGTATTGACAGATATCAAAGGGGTGGGTGGTGGGTGCGCATGACTCCAAGAGGAGGCAATGGATCTGGGTTGGGAGTGGAGGTGCCAAACTGGAAGACCATCCTAAGAGAAGAGCAGAGTCCAACAGAGGAATCCAAGGAGTTTCCCTGGAGGGGAGGAGTTGGGAAAGCAGGGCTGTTAGAAGATCTGGAAGAAACTTTGAATCACAAATTAGAGCTGCCAAGATTCTTACCCGGCTTGGAATCATCCTGTTCATTTCACAGATGAATTTCACAATCATCCCAGAGAAGTCAAGGGGCTTGGCCAAGGTCACAAAGCAGGGGAGCTGAGACCAGAGCCAAGTACTCCCAACCCCCATAATCCCACACTGGGCTGGGCCTCCCCTTCCCCTAAAGCCAGCTTCGTCCTAGCTCCAGCAAGATTGGGTCAGGTTGGAGCCAGAGGAAGAGGGGTGGAGGAGTCCCAGGCCAGGTCCAGGCAGGGAGGACCGCCCCTCCCGCAGTCCCTCCCCCACCCCACCCCCATTGCTATTCCTGGCACCGCCCCCTCGCTCCCCCTCCCGCGGAAACCCAGTGATGCCGGGAGCTGGAATTTGGACATTTTCCCAGCATTTGGGATGTTAATTAAAACTAATAAATCTGCCATTTGGAGTGGGTGAAGATGAGAAAGGTTGAAGTAGGAGACGGAGGAGGGGACTCAGGCGCAGGATCCCCCCCCACACACACCCCTGCCAGGGTCTTTCCTTTCAATCCTGCCTACTGAATTATTTTCTCTATTGGCCATTTATTCATTCCACTCTTGATTTTTCCCAGCTGTCAGCCCCAACCTCTTCCTAAGCATGCTCTGGCTGTTCTAAGGAGGAGTGGAAGACATTTCTTTTTTTTGTTTGTTTGGTTTTTTTTTGTTTGTTTGTTTTTAAATTTTTTTATTGTTATGTTAATCCCCATACATTACATCATTAGTTTTAGATATAGTGTTCCATGATTCATTGTTTGTGCATAACACCCAGTGCTCCATGCAGAACGTGCCCTCCTCAATACCCATCACCAGGCTAACCCATCCTCCCAACCCCCTCCCCTCTAGAACCCTCAGTTTGTTTTTCAGAGTCCATCGTCTCTCATGGTAAGGAGGAGTGGAAGACATTTCTAAGGCAGGGACTGGCCAGCCACCCCCTGCCACTTCCCCGGACTGAGCAAAAAGCATGCAGTGCCTCTGGGGACAAACCAGGATTCGAATCCCAGCATTGCCACTTTCTAGCCAGGTGACCTCTGGGAGTCATTTTTCCTCTCCGAGCTTCTCTTCCTTCACCTCTAAAATGCTCATTATATTTCCTACTTTTGAGACCGCCTAAAAGCATAAAGTTGAACAAAAATAAAAATGGCCACACTAATGCTTCAGCGAAGCTCAATTTTAAAGTAACCTTTTTCCTCTCTTCCGCAAAGCTCCCCTCCTCCCTTCTTAGCCTTTTGTTTCAGGAACCTAGTACCACCCTAAAGACGTGATGAACGAGGCTGGTAGCACCTGCACAATTCCTGTCAAACCCGGCTAGATCCTGTATTTCCCTATAAACCACCCCAGCCCCTTCCTCCCGTAGGGCTTGCAGTTTTTGAAGGCCATGGCCTGTGTGCATCCTCCTTTGCCCCGGAAGCAAGAAAGTTCCTCTTTATCCCAAACTGTCTTCTCCTTATACTTTGGCTCCGAAGCACAGAGGTCAGTTTTTGACACTTTGATAGGTTATTGTGACGATGGCATGAGACAGTTATGTGCAAAATAGCCTGTTACAAACTGTTAAATGATCTATTTCTTAGCGTCTGTGATTTCCTATCCTGATCTTCCTTCTCTCCCATCTCTCGACTCCTAGAGATTCTTACAAACTTTCAAAGTCGTATATTAATAGGAATGGAAATAATGCCACTTCACAGCTCCTGTAAAGGCGATTTTAATTTACAGAAGTCCCTCGCTAGACTAGGGGGCGATCTGGGAAACGATAGCGTCTCATCTTCATTTTCTCAGGGCCCAGCCCAGTGCTAGACACACAGGAAGTGCTCATTTATCACGTCTCAGATGGATGTGTGAAGTGCTTTGGACTCTGAAGGAGACATCCATTCCACTTACCTGCACAATACTCTCTCCCCTCCATTAGGAACAGCTTCTCCTTGCCTCGGGGAACTGCATCTCCCACTGCACCTTGCGTTCATGCCTCTTCCTGCTACACAGACGATCATGTGACCAGGCTCGTCCAATCAGAGCTCTCCAAAGGTATTTTTCTGAGGCTGGTGGAGAACCCTCCCTCCTGTTCAGTCATGAGGCCAGAAGAAAGTGGGTAGAGTTGCCCGTGGGCATAGCTGCAGCCTTTCTCAGTGGCCAAGATGAAGTCATGTGTACAAAAAGACAAAAATGAGCCCAAAAAGCAGATGCCCAGATCCATTGGTCTGGCCTTCCTCTGATTGGGTTATGTGAGCCAATGAAATCCCTCGTTTCTTCGCTAAACAACCAAGCTGGGATTCTGCCATTCACAGCCACTGACTCACAAAACATCCACCTCATCTGATCTCAATAATGTCCCAAGTCAAGCCAGCAGGGATTACGGTTCCCATTTTACAGATGAACAAGTGAAGTCCAGAGAGAGTGAGTTCACTTCCCGAGACCACGCAGCCGGCAGTGGTGGGACGAGTTTATCTAGAGTGGCAGGTGCTGTGATTAGGGGCTCCCACATGTTATTTTGCACCATCATACTCCAGTGACATCACTACCGTCAATATCTGCCCTTGTACAGATGGGGAGACTGAGGTGAGAGCAGTAAGTAAATTACCCAAGGTCACCAGCTAGTCAGTGGAGCCGGCCCAGGTCTGTCTGCCCAGAGCTGATGCCACTATCCAGCCCACTGCACACTGCCTCCAAGGCCGGGGCCCTCTCCAGAAGAAGAGCATGTGGGCAGGAGGAAACTAAGGGCACTGGGAGATAACGAAGCACCTGCTGCATGCACACCTTGTGCAAGGCCTATCAGGAGCACAGAAGGCCAAGCCATGCCGCATACCTCCAGGAACTCCCAAGACGTGTCCCTAACTTCCATGCCGCAACGCCTGTGGGTCCTAACCAAGGCTCAGGTGAAGTGCTCCGGGACCCAGAGGAGGGAGAGATGATTCTAGCTAGGGGAGGGGCAGGACCTGGGAAAGAGTCATGGGGCAAGTGGCACATAATAGGGCCTTTAATACAGGTGAGATGTGTACTGGTGGACATGGTGAGCACCACGAGCAGAGGGAAAAGTGTCAGCAAATACCTCATGGTGGGAAATCCAGTGGGGTGGTTGGGAGGGAGGAAATGGGCCCACTTTTCTGAAAGGTAGTGTGCATGAATGGGAAAGACAGAGAGAAGACCAGAGAAGTAAGTTAGAAGCAACAAGTTGAGGGCTTTGGATGCCAGGACTAAAAATCTGGACTTCATTCGGCAGACTGTGGGGAGCCACTGGGGACTTTTGAGCAAGACGGTGGCACATCGGACTGCAACGTTAAGGTGGCAGCCACACCTAAAGCAGATTAGAGGAGGGAGAGGCCAGTTAGGAGGAGGCTAGCAGTAAAGGCAGTGAGCCTGAAGGAGGCCAGAGGAGGGCATGGGCCCGGGGATGGCAAGCTGAAGCCAATGACCCTGAGGAGGCAGAATTGTCAGGGAAGAGCACGGAGTGGTGGAAAGAGCTCAGACTTGGGCTTGAACCTGGTCTGCCGGCCTCCAGAGGCTGAGATGCAGGTCGCCAGGACCTTGAACAGACAGCAGTGCATGAACTGCAGGTGCATTTGTCCATTCCATGACGTGGGAGCTAGAACTTGCTCTGACATCAGTTTGTGTTCAGTGAACGCCAAGGGACTGATGAGAGGAAGGATGGACAAGTGAAGGAATGCATGAATGATGAATGATCCAGTGAATGAATGAAAGAAGCAGGGGAGAGAGGGAGAGAGGCAAAGCAGCTTCCAGTGCTCCCACAGGAGCACTCAGCTTCCTGAGCCTTCTCCTTCCTCTCCTCCACACTCAGTCCCAAGCCTGAACACAGCCCTGGGCTGAGCTGGGTTTTCCACCGGGGTGGAGGGAGGCGGAAAGGGAGGGCGGGAAAGGTTTAAACATGATGAACTGCTTGCCTGGCACCGCCAGAATCCCTCCTCCTTCTGAGAAACAAGTACTGAGAAACAAATGTTACTTAAAACCCAGTTAGCCCTGCTGTGATTTTAGGTTTTGCTCTATGTGGCTTCCCACTAGCCCTGCCAGTTTGGGGCAGAGATGGGGGCCACTCCAGGGGCTGCGACCTCAGCCCAACTGGGGACCACTGGGGGCCCGGCACCTCCTCAACGTGGGCCTGGCCCAGGGCACTGATGGTATCTGAGCCAGTGTGGGGCCTGGGAGCTGGGATCTGTTGCCTCCAGGAAGCCCTCCCACTGGGACCACTCCTTTCCTTTCAGACAAATTCCTCACCTGCCAGTCAGCAATCCCACCGTAAATACTATGACTGCTTACTAACATTGTACAGCCAATCTCATCTGGTCTTCATAACAGCACCGTGAGCTCTCTCCCCATCTCCCAGATGAAGAAACTGAGACTCAGAGAAAGTGACTTTCCTCAGCTCACACGGTAAGTGGTAGAAGCTGGTCCAGCAAGAAGTATAGAGGTGCCTGGTCATCTCCCACTGCCCCTCCCACGTTTGTGCAAAATGGGGCTTGGAGGGGAGAACCAACGCAAATGAGTCCCCCACCATGAATAGAAAATGCCATTCAGGCAGTAGACAGGCAGAAAGACCCCCCAAACCATCATAATGATGAGGGTTAACATTATGGAGGTTTCCTCTTTGGCATGCCCTCCTCTGTGCTAGAAATGAATCAACTCACATAACCCGCACGGTAACAATTATGAGCTCCCCTTTACAGGCAAGTGACTGGCCCAAGGTCACACGTGGCCAGGACGAAGCAGAGCCTGGACTCACACCCAAGCAGTTCGGCTCCAGAGCCAGTGCCCTGCACCTCCTCCAGCTCCAAAAATACTCTGAGGGCAAGTCTTAACACTGCCCCTAAGTTCTCTGGGGTTAAGTGGGGACAATGACAGCATTTGGCCCACAGCATGCTACAAAAAGCTAATTGATAATATGGCTGCCAGGCATACCGTAAACTGTCGAGTCCTGTATAGTGGATCCGACCAATATCCCTGGGGCTTGGGTGGCATCTAGGGAGCCATCTTTTTATTGTTGAAAATTCAAGAGAGGGGTTGAGGAAGGCGGATGGGAGGCCAAGCAGGTGTATGGGACAGGGAGGCAGGGACAGGAGAGGCAGCTGGGGAGGAAGTGCCGGTACAATGCGGGGTGGAGACAGACAGTAGTTGCACTGAGTGCAGACTAGCATTCCTGGGGGCCTGCTGTGTGATCTTGGGCAAGTCACTGCCCCTCTCTGGTCCCAGTTTCCTCCTCTGAAAATAAAGTGCAGCAGAGAAGTGGGGTGATGGAGAGTGGGATGGAGATGCTCCGTGAGGTCACTTCCAGCCTCACTGTACTGTTTCGGTGTCCCCGAGAGCTGGCTTGTGGCACGGCAGAACACGGGAAACAGATATTATGGTGAGGGTATGGTACACAGGGGTCTCCACAAGCTTCACTACTGGAGAGCCAGAACTCCAAGTAAGTGTAAATGCCCTCAGCCTCCTGACCTCCATCCCCCCCACCCCAAACTCACCCTTCCAACTCCCCAGAAATCTGAGAAAATGGAACACTGGGGAGATACCAGATGGAGAGTCATTGATCTACTCTGAGCCTCAGTTAACTCTTCTGTAAAATGGGGGCATGGGGACTATGGCAAGGAGGTGGACAGTCCAGCTCTGCGAGCCTAGGTTTCCAGCCTTCAAGGGAAGCTTCTTTCTCCATGAGGTTATGTGTTTCCTGAGGATAAAAGCTGGGAGAGGACAGGAGCAGTACTAACTCAGTTCTTCCTGGGGTAGAGCACCCTCCAGAGGGAGACGAGACGGGTGCCACATGGCTGCTGAGAGGAGGATGAAGGAGGGGCTTTACCATCTCCAGGTTAGATTCTGGATCAGCTTGGGACAGGATACCACTTCCTCCAGGAAGCTCCAGTGACTATTCTGGGCGCTGACTAGCCGAACGCATGGTGGCCATCCCCATCTCCTGCCCATTCCTGTCTGGGTGCCCCCTCCTCGCACTCACACACTGGCCCCCCTGCCCCGCAAGCCCACGTCTTCCACTGATGGACCACGTGTCCCCACCAGGCTGACCTCCGACCCCGCCCAAGGCCCACTAGAGAAATGCAGGAGTCAGGGCTTCTGTCCCCTTTTCCAATTTCCTTTTGCTTTGATATGGCAGTTCCTTTGATAGCCTGGACTTCCAGGCTGGGGTGAAGGGCAGCTCTCTGCAAGGAAGAAATAATTGAAAAGAACACAGGGCAGGAAGTACAGAGCCTGCCTCCTTCCCCAGCAGTGTTCAGACCAGGCTTGGGGACACATCCTGCAACCACGGGGCCCCTCGGAGGCTCCTCCATTGTGTGAGGTTCCCGGTGTGTGCAAACAATGAAGACTCTGCCACAGTGGGCTTACAGAAAGCGTGGCATATATTACAGCTTAACATTTAACAATTTAATGCTTTCACACAAAAATTACAATGTAATATAATTGTTCTATTAACACGGTAATTACAGGTTTATTTTTAATTAATTCATAATATGCTGCAGATGGTGTGGTCTGGTGATAGAACCAAGTGTTGAGTTATAGGATGAGCAGTTCCTTTTGAGCCTGTCGGGGTATCTCTGAGACAAGGAGAAATACCTCATTTGGAAATAATGTCAGAAGCTGAATGAGAGAATGGGGGACCCAGCCTGAAAGCCTCTCCTGCCCCTTCCTGCCCCCCACTCCCTCCATGACAAGCTCTGCTCACGAACATGCCTGCTGCCCCAAGATACCATGAAATACAGACCAGGATGGAAATTTCTAGATTAACAGTCCCGACACCATTGACCAGATGAGAGACCACGGCCCCATGCAGCAGAAAGGGCGCTTGATTTGGAGTCAGGAGAGCCTATTTTTCAAACACACCTCTCTCACTTATTACTTACATGGCCTTGGAAAAGCCGGTTCGCCCCTCTGAGCCTCAGTTTCCTTGTTTGTGACTCGGGCACAAAGAAGCCCTCCTGGGGGAGCTGCAGTGACACAGGTGACGTGATTCCCGGTGGGCTCAGGTGAGGGCGGCACCTGCGGCGCTAGCAGCAGAACGGAGATGAAAAGCCAGGCCAACGCTGAGCATCCCCTGGCCTGGCCCCCCCTCCGCAGCCGAGCACGAGCGGGGGAGGGGCTCAGCAGCCCCTGAGTCTGGAGCCGGCAGGGAGAAGCTGTGTCACGTGGTACAAGTCATGCCACCTCTGTGAGTCAGGCTTTCACCCTCCAGCCATGACATGGGGGTAGAGCTTGAGGTCAGGGAGGCACTGAGCACAAGAGCTGTCACCCTGGGGCCTCCCACCCCGCTGCTGCAGTTCCCAGAGTAAAGCCGTCTGCACTCAGATGCCTCTGTCTATGCAGCAGGGAAACAGTCAGCCAAGTCAGCTCCAGCCCTGGGGATTAAGGGACATGGGGAGTGGGCCGGAGCCCGGTCAGAAGGTCCCTCACAGCAAGCCTGACTGTGGACACAGGGACCTTCAGACCTGCTCCCAAGCAATCCCCCCATTTCCCTTCCGTCGCAAAGCCAGAGACCAAGCCCCAGGATTCTCAGAGTGTGGAAGAGGACAGCAACACCCAACCCCCAGCTCCCATTGGGTGGGGGTGGGGGGAAGCTGGGGAGTGAGACTCCAGGCTGGGGGGGATCCTTAGGTGAAGGTGGGTAGGGAGTCCAGAGGAACCAAGAGGAAGCTGAAGGCGCTCAGCAGAGAAAGAGGCTCCTTCCCCAGTCCCAGGCACATGGAGTGTGAGGAGCCCACTGGGCTGAGAGCTGAAAGCTTCACTCCTAACTCTCAGTTCGATCTTCAAAGTGGTACCGTCTCTCTGGGTTCACGCAGCTTTCTTCTCCACCAATACTTGCTCCCTCATCCCCATGCCGCTGCTGAGGGGAAGCTTCTAGAACACGAATCTGACATGTATGTGGCCCCCAGCTTCGGCTCTCGTGCCTCCCCACTGTCTGCACATCAGTGAGTGAACCGTGTGGCTGGCGTCGGGTCACCTGTTCTGGTCCTTGCTCCTCCCCTCCTTATCACTGAGAGTGCAGCACTCTGCCCTCCAGACTCCACACCCTCAGCTCCCCAAGAAGACTTGTCTGCCTGCTCAGGTCAAATTCAGGTCCCTGCCCCTGAACAAACTTTCAGCCTAGCCCCTGGAGCCCTGCGTCCGAGGCAGGGGCCCACTTCCTCTCTTGGTGACTCGTGCGAGACATGCAGGCCACTTGCAGGGGGGACAACCTGCTTTTAGCTGCTGAGTACCTCAGAGGTCAGCCCCTTCTCCCTGGGGGCGGGGACCTGGAAGCCCGAAGCCCTCGAGCAAGGAGGAAATGGATCTCACCCCTGGCCAAGAGGTATAGTGTGAAATAAAGTCCCTCGAAAGGGCTGCAGGGGCATCAGTGTTCTGGGAGAAAACCCAGTTTCGGTCAGAGCAAGAAGATAAAGGGAATGTGGCTCCCAGCTGCCACCCCTCTCCAAGGACCCCCTCCCACAAGCCACCGGCCTCAGCCTCACAGAGCTGCCCGTAGGGGGGACCTCTGCCATCCCTCAGGCGTCCAAAGCCCTGCCACAGGACAGAACAGCTACGGGGCCTCCAGGACAGAGCCTAGCGTAGGTCTCATCCCCCTCCGCTCCCTGCCCATCAGCCCCCTGCTGATGCACTCTGGCATCTGGCCTGGCCCAGGGCTTATCCCAATGTGGTCCTGCCCATGGCCTAGTCCGACCCATCTCCCACCCCTTCCCAGACCCCAGGCCCTCCGCCAAGCCCTCTGGATCCCATCTGGTCATTAGCAAATGCACCACTCCTCCGCCTCTGCTCTGACGCTTCTCCGGGCCTTCTTGCTCAGAGACGACTGGTTCTCCGAGAACATCATTCTCCTGCAGCCCTTTCAAATGATGCCTACCTTCTCTGACACTACATGCACCCCCTTACTTCTAAGTGTCACCTCCCAGCAGTGTCCCTAGCTTCTTCCTCTAACTTCTTG
Organism: Phoca vitulina; assembly: GCF_004348235.1. Taxonomy (NCBI): domain Eukaryota; kingdom Metazoa; phylum Chordata; class Mammalia; order Carnivora; family Phocidae; genus Phoca; species Phoca vitulina. The sequence goes on along the minus strand of NW_022589743.1, from coordinate 16,780,526 downwards.
GAAGGGCGCAGCCACAGACATGTGCCGCCTGGCCCCCTCCCCCCGCAGTCTCGGACAGACCTCGTGCGCTCGTGAGTTGAAAACTGCCTTTGCCCTCTTCCCCTCCATCAGACCCCCAACATTAGTCAGCGTCCAGGAAGAGGGTCCAGTCAATACACCTGTCAGTGCTTTGATCTCCTCACCGCCAGTGACCTTTTCCTCCCTCCCTTCATACGCTCCTTCTCTGAACCTCCCATCACCCCATCTGTGCCTTCCCTGAGATCTGGGTCATCAACGTCTCTGAGAACCCTCTGGCCATCACCCCCTCTCCTTCAGCTTAGCCCACTCCGACACCCCGTCCTGGCAGTGCACGGAGCTCTGCGAGACGCCCTTCCACCTTCTCCCCGGGGCAGCGCCCCAGCTGTCCCGTGACAAGAGCCCCCCACACCCTTGTCCCTCTCTGCTTTTGCCACATTACCTGGCACGACCCTGCCTGTGATCAAACCCGACAACCCCCTGCTTTGTGCCGGCCCCTGACAGCTGAAAACCGCGAACGAAAATCAGGCAGGCATGATGGCTGGACCTACCTCATGCTGATGGGTGCTCAAAACCGCCAGGCTCTCCCACGACAGCCCCCCGGAAAATTCGCTTCGCCACTGCCTGAGACAACTGTTTCCCACATCTCTCCTCAAATCTATAACACGCTTCTCACCCCTCTTCTCTCACCCCGTGACCTTGTCTCGTGTTTCACAGGAGAAAAATAGACTCAAATAAAAAGCCTGCCTGTCTTCCCCACTCTGATTCCCTCGTTCTCACCTCTCACCACATCTCAGCCCACCTCCTCAGTCCTCCTTTCCATAATAATGCAGGGCAAGCCTCTGCTCCCATCTGTCACCAGCCTCCCTCACTGGGCTCCCTGTACCCCCTCTTGCCAACTCAAGGACGTCGCTTCTACCATTGTCCCCATTCCCTGCTCTGCTGGAACATTCCATCACCACACAAGCGTGCCTTCAGTGTGTCGGAAAAATGCCACCGAGGCGGGGGGGGGGGAGGGGGCCGCCTGGCTGTCTCGGTCGGCAGAACGTGCAACTCTTGATCTCAGGGTCGTGAGTTTGAGCCCCACATTCAGTGTAGAGACTACTTAAATAAACAAACAAAAAAACCCAAACTTTTAAAAATCAATAAATAGAAATGTCTCCATCCCTTCCTGCTGGTGCCCCATCTCTCCCACTTGCCTTCATAGAAAACCTCCTGCAAAGAGTCACACACATTCACTTCCCCAGCTCCCCTATTCTTTCATTACCTCCAATCAGCTTTTGTTGCCACCTGTCCACTGAAACAGCTGTGATCCAGGCCACCAATAACCCACACTTAACAAAGGTCCATTGTCCCTTCCCTGTTCTTGCCTCGTGTAACCTCTGGGGAGTATTCCTCGTGGTCGACTCCTCCCTCTCTTCGAAACTGTTGCTTTCCTTGCTTTTCTCCTTCAGGGCCACTCCTTGCCCATTCCCGGGCCCGGCTTCCCCTCTGCATGGGCACTAAATCTGGGGGTGCCCCAGCCCCCTTATGCTTTGTATGAACCCACTCTCCTCAGGGGCTCTCATCTACTCACACGGCTTTATCCATCATCTGGGTGCTGACCACCTTCACATGCATAGCTCCAGCTCTGACCATCCCTTTGACCTGCAGACTCACTTATCCACCTGCTCATTTAGCATCTGCCCTTGAATCTCTGAGGAATCTCAAACTCAACCTGTCCAAAAAGAACCTTCGATTTCCGCTTCGAATCCATTCCTCCTTCTCCCTACACACATTTTGTATCTCGGGCAGTAACACCTCCATCGACCAGTGGCTCAAATAGTCAAAGAGACATCCTTGGATACTTTTTTCTGTCACACCGGACAGTGAATCATGCTGGCTCCCACTCCTAAACACATCCCCAAACCGACCATTTATCACGCACCTCTACCGCTACCCTCTCACCTGCACTATTATTTCTCCCCCCTACACCTAACCTCCCCCCCACCGCTTCACACAGCGGCCAGAGCAAACATTCCCAATGTAAACGGGTCCCACTGTGCCCCCCCTGCTTAAACACTCCAGTGGCTTCCTGTTGCAAGCAGAGTAAAACCCCCAATACCTGACCATGATTGGCAGATCAGGCTCCCCCGGGAAGACCCTGAGATGGAAAACAGCATGCAGAAAATTTACCAGGGATTATGCTCGGGATGTGCCTGTGGGGAAAGAGAAGGAAGCAGGACTGATGGGGGGGTAAGGCTGGACCTCAATACAGTTGTAGCCAAACCCTCAGGAGCTCTGAAGCAGGGGTAGGCCCTTCAGAGCTGTCCTGGGCAAGGTGGTCAAGCCTTATACTCCCACCTCGACCTGTCACGGCTGTGGGCTATCTCTCCCGAGGCACAAGGTGTCTTCCTGAATGGACCAGGCAGCTCTCTTGAGCTGACCACAGTTCCTAGAGAGGGTCTTAGCTGAGAGCTTCTTGCTGCTGGAGGAGGAGGGCAGCCCACCCCAGCATCCCCCCCACACAGCCCACAAGACCTGCGTGATCTGGCCTCCTCGCCCCCAACACATCTCCCACCACTCCCTCTCATGTTTACTCTACGCCAGCCACACCGACCATCATTTGGCCCCTAAAGCGTGCTATGCTCAAGATCTTTGCTGCTGCTTCTGTGTCTCGGTTTCCCCATTTGCAAAATGGAGACAACAGCCACACCTATCTCAGAAGGGGCTTGAGAGGAGTCAGTGAGTCAGTCTACGTAAAGAACAGTGCCTGGCACGTGGAAGTGTTATATAATCAGAAGCGATGATGACAGCGGTGACACCGATGACAAGGACAAGGACAGTGGAGGAAACTCTCTTACCTCTTCCCTGCTAAACCTCCTACAGTGCACCGGGCAGCCTCCCCACGACCGAGAATTGTCTAGCCCAAAACGTCAGCAGCGCCAAGGCTGACAAATCCTGGTTGATATGTTTCTTTTCCGTCTCCTCACACAAGACAGTCTTGTTCTCCCTTAGACCCACCGTACTGCCACCACGTAGATGCGCAGGGAGTGTATGTTGGCTGGCAGTGCCCATATGTCCTCACCATGTCGTAGGCAGGCCAAAACTGTTCGCCGGGGAAATATGTGATAAGCTCAGGGACTTCAGAACTGTATGATCTTGGCGAGTCATTTAACCTGTCTGAGCTTCAGTCTGCAATTTGCTCATTTGTGAAACAGCATAAATGTTCATTCATGCACCAACAGTTACCAAGAGCTCACTGATCCCTGCCTGTCCGCTCTTCAGAACTGTTTGGGGGATAACGAGCTCCGTGGATTCATCCTGTGGGACCGGCTGACATGTCACCTCCCCTGTGAAGTCCTCCCTGATCCTTGACCTCCCCAGCGTTCCCCACCCCGACTAAAAGTCTATCCTCTTTCAGGTCCCCCAAGCCTCATGTTCACACCTCATGGTAGTGTCGTTGGCTTGAAATGCTGTTTTAGCTCTCGGCCCTATCAAATCCAGCCCCCCCCAACTTTTATATCAAATACTTTGTAATGGCTCATCCACAATACTGAAATGAAATTCATGGATAGTATAACCTACCTAGACACATCATTTGAAAATAAATCAATATAATGTCCTAACTGTAATAGAAAAGTAAAATGAAGATCATTTATAATAACATGTATTTCAATATGTAAATGCTCAGGTTCGACTACGCTGTGAGACATAGTGAAGAATCAGAGCCTTGTCCCCACACGCTGGATCACCGGGAGGGCCTCAGTCTCAAATACAGCCTGACACTCAGGGGTTGTGTCTGGAACACAAATATCACAACGAGCGTTGTCATCGGAAATGTGATTTTCCAAAAATGATGAGTAACTCCTGGTAATGCTTCCAACAGAACAAAGTACAATCTCCCTTCAATTTACACAGTAGTTGTATTCCTGGGAAATTCAGTGTATATTAAATTCGTGACACAAATGCTTTGTGTTTATAGACAAGACAAAGTTAGGTTCCAGGCTCCAATAATTATAAACAGGTTTTTCCCTTCCATGAATGTCAACCCGGGTATTCGAAAGTCACGCAGGATGCCGGGCGATTCTTGATTGTGCAGGGCTATCCCATTGTTGTGGGGCTTGTAGCAGCCTTTGCCCTTCCCGGTAAATGCCAGGAGCATCTCCTACAGTAATGGTGACCATCGAAAATGCCCCTACTTGTTCCCAAAACTCTCCCTAAAGGCTGGTGCTGTCCCCGTGGAGAATGTCTGTCTCTTTCACCCAACTGTGAGCCACCAGAGGGCAGATGAATGTGTTCTTCCCAGAACCTAGAAGAAGCTGGGTACACCCAAATGGCTTGAAGTAGCAGTGATTTCTTATTTCCCCTGATGCTGGGTGGGGATGAGGCTGGGGGCAGTTCCTCTAAGGTTTTCCAGAGTCTTGCTCATGTGGCTACATTCAGCTGGAGGGTCCATTCTGCTGGGAGGTCAAAGCTGACCCTACCCACATATCAAGCAGGCAGTGTTGGCTGTCGGCCAGGGAGACTTCCTTCTCCTCCTCCTGATTTCTCATTCTGCAGTAGCTAGACTGGCTCCCTTGCATGACCCCTCCAGACAAAGCTGCAAGCTTCCTGAGGCCTGGGCCCCAGATCACAAACAACACCCTTTCTGCTGCATTCTGTAGGTCAAGGCAAGTCACAGGCCACGCCGGGGTTGGGAAAACAGACTCTTCTATGGATGGGAGTTGTGGTAAAGGGGTGCGTGTACAGGGATGGGAGGGATTTGTGTGCATTAAACAATCCTCCGCTTGGGGTCTGCTGGGAAGGGGGAGAGTCCCAAATGAAGGCATCAGCTGGATCAAGTGATAAAATGGGCACACGGAGGAGATCTACTGGTGTGACAGAGTGGCAGATGGATGACGATGAGGAGCCTTCTGGAAACACCAGCGCACGCCCCAAGCTGCTGGTGCCACCTCGGGGGTGTAGCTGGTGGACACACAGGCCAGGAGGCGGGCGAGACCTCCTTAGCATCTCTAGTACCACCACCAAACTTGTATTTTTCCACAAGACTGCATAATTCACCAAAGATACAATGACTTAAGGCAGAACATAAACAGCGTGTGTCACATGCCCGTGGGGCTCTATAACTCAGGCTTGCCTCCAGGGGTAATTAAGACATCCTCCGAAAACAGTACACCGTATGCCCTTGCACCTGCCGAACCCAGGGTGGCCGCCGGGGCTCCTCATGCCGGAGGAGAAGGTGGAGGAGGAGGAGGAAGCCAGCATTACCAAAAGAACACCCAAGTGCAGCAGCTGGAGGAGTTCAGTGTCAGCAAGAACCCCTCTCAACCCCAGGGGCCACTGTCAGACCACAGCCCAGAGTGTCTCCTTTTCCCGTGGATGGCGGAGAAGAGACGGGGGGAAGCCTGGCTGGGACAGAGACAGGATGAAGGTGAAATGGCCCTCCAGCGATGGTGTGTGTCTGAGTGAGGCTTCGAATTGGGGGGGGGGGGTCGCTTTCTGTAGAAGACAGAGGAAGGGACCATCGAGTCTCGAAGACCTACTCTGCATCAGACACTGTGCAAGACACTTCCTGCCCGTTTTCATCCAATCTGTCCCCATTTTATAGATCCGGAAGCTGAGCGTCAAAGGCGTGAAATGCTGTACCCAGAAGCACAAAGTTGCTTCGTGGAGGAGCAGGGACCACGGTCTTTGGACTCCAAAGTCCATGGGGGGTGTCTAGGAGGAGGGCGAGAGGCAGAAGTGTCTAGACAGCAGAGAAGAGAGAATGCTTTCGTGAAAGGAAGAAACACTTGAAGACCAGTCACAGAAAAGGGACATGTCCTATTCTACATGTCTCCAAAGGCCAGCACCAGGCCGGAGAATAAGTGTTATCAGGAGACAGATTCCAGTTTGAGATAAGGAAGAATTTTTTTTTTTTTTTAAGATTTTATTTATTTATCTGAGAGAGAGACAGTGAGAAACAGAGAGCATGGGCAGGGGAGGAAGGGTAGAGGGAGAAGTAGGCCCCCCACTGAGCAGGGAGCCTGATGCAGGGCTTGATCCCAGGACCCTGGTATCATGACCTGAGCCGAAGGCAGACGTTTAACTGATGAGCCACCCAGGCGCCACAAAAAAGAACTTTCTAAGGGACAGAATTGTCCCACTCTGAAATGAATGGGCTGTACGAGGAGGTAGTAAGTTCCCCATCCCTATAAGCATGTAAGCACAGGCTGGACGCTCACCACCGGAACTTCTGTAGAAAGGTCAGACCTGGTTCCTGCGCAGTCTCTTGGAGCTTGAGGTTCCCTGGGAAGGGCTGGGCTGCCCTGGCTGAGTGCCCCTCAGGTACAGGGACAGAGCTGGGGTACGGGAAGCTTGGTAACTAATGGAGGGGCCCTGCTCCCCACTTTCTGTCTTCCCTGGCCTTCCCAGAGCCACAAGATGTCCTCATCTCATCTGCTGCTCTCGCAGCAGAGCTACTGGCTGGGAGAGGAGAGGTCAGGAGGCCCCCAGCCCCACCCGCATGTTGAATGGCAACAAGTTAACCCCCTGACCCTTAATCAAAGGCTCAGAGCACAGTGGCTGGATGAATGCAGCCCTTTCTCCAGCTCCAGTTACTCGACAGCAAGTTCATGTGTGGCAAGAGGTAGAAGGAGCAGAGACCAAGACGGAGGACAGGGAATGGTCCTAGGGAACCAGAGCTTCAGCCACCTGGGAGGCCCCCCAGCCCGGCTGAGCGAGGCCTGGCCCTGGTATTAGTGGGGAAGAGGGCCATTGAGGCCATAGCATCACTGCTCCCTAAGCACAGCCTCATGCTATAGTTGGGGGTGGTACACAGGTGCCATCTTGAGATTGTGGGGAGCCTCCTGTCCACATCACCCTGTGTTCGCCCTGGGAGCCGCCAGCCCTAAACGTGGAGGAAGGTGGCATGGATAGAACACCCCCACACTCAACCCCCAAGATCCTTCCCACCTTTGGTATTTAACTGGGATTGTGCCATGTAAGGGAATGTCCAGAACAGGGTGGTCTAGGAGCCCTGCCAGCCCCCCTCCCTCTGCCTCCTTCTTTCAGAAGTACTTGGGGGTAGCAGGGGTTCTGGGCCCTAAACTTCCCTGTTGGGAGGTGTGGGAGGCTCCGGTCTGAGAAGAGCAGTCTGATGGAGGAGACAGAGACGCTACCCTGCAAAAGCTCCCAATCTGATGGGGGAGACAGAGTTCTGAGATGAACAACCCAGTCTGAGGGAGGAAGACAAACACCCAGAGACAGACTCCCAAAGGCTCACACAGCGAGAAGGTCCCCTGCCCTCTAGCCCACTGGCAGATGTGGGTGCTGAGAACAGGAGCATAAATGTAGAAGGAAGGACCGAGGTCAATCCTGGGGCCACCCCTGAGGAGGAGGTAAGCTTGAAAGTGGCTTTACTTCCTCCAGACGCTGCCTCAGAAGGCATTTCCCGGAGCACAGAAGTACCAGCCTGTACAGTTGTGGGAGCCAAGAAGAAGCAGCTTATTAATTTAATCCTTAAGCAAATTTACAAAATTGTCAGTGGATTTGCAGGAAGCCAAGGGAAGTGGCTTCTGGGGGAGCCGGCAGCAGCCGCTGTGGGGGGAGCGGTCAGGGAGGGAGGAGGCTGGGGCCTCACAGCCCCTTCCCAGCACCTCCTGGCGGGGCCCCTGCTTCTCTGCACTGCCCCAGTCTCTTCTTTAGGGAACAGAACCCCAACATTGGTCAGGGATGACTTCAGCCACTAATAAAAATAATTTTAAGAAACTGAGTGTTTCCAGCATGCTGGACACCGAACATACATTAACTCATTTTCTCTCTCTCTTTTTTTAAATTTCTTTCAGCTTTATTCAGGTATAACTGACAAATAAAACTGATCATATCATCTTCATAAATGAGTCAGGTGCTCTTATTATCCCCATTTCATGAATGGGAAAACTGAGGCACAGAGAGCTTAAGTCACTTATGGCCCAAGGTCACATGTGGTAGAGACAGGCCAGGACCCGAGCCAGGCTCCCTGGCCCCAGAAGTCAACACCCTTAACCTCTCTCCTCTTCTACCTCCCCTCTGTCTCCTGCCTCTCTCTTTCTCTTCCTTTTGGCTTCTGTCAGAAAGGAGAGAGACCAGGGAAGCCCAGGCTCCTTCCCCCACCCCCTGGGCCTGGGGGCCAACTACCTCCCATGCTGTCTTCAGGAATAGCACCTACTGTGGTCTGGCTGTCCCCCAGCCTCAAAGCACCTCTGCCACTCAGGGCCAGGGTCAACGCCTCTTGCACACCTTCCTGTCCTCCTCCCACCCCTACCATCTCTCAGGCCACTTCCATCCCAAGAGATGGAACCGATGAGAACCCGTGCAGCCCTTCAAGACGGGAGCCTGCTGAGAACATGGACTTGTGGCCCACGCCCTCCCCACGGGCCAGCTCGGTCCCTGACGAAGGCACAGCCTCTCTGATGGGGTCCCAGGCCTTGGAGTCTTACAGCAACTCCCCTGTTCGCTTACTAAGGCCTGTGCCCGGCAGCCTTCTGGTTTGAAGAGAAGCCCTCTGTGAGCCAGCCCAAGTCGGCCCCAGCTGACGGAATTTCAGTCCCCATGGAGGCCCCGGCCAGTTCACCTGAGTTCACTGATGAGGCACCAATAAGAAAAGAGAAAAGGCCTGACCAGCCGGCAGCCCGACCCCCGCCACCGTCCCTGGTCTGGCTCCAGAGCCTCTGTCCAACAGATCCCTCATTAGCATCTTAATGTGAGGAGCATATGCAATGAGGCATCAGAGAAAATCCCCAGCATTTAAATTCATTAACAGTCACTGGAAGTCTTCCGTGCGGAGGTGGAATTATCGCTAAACTGCTTTTAACTTCCCAGCTGTGTGCTAAACGGCAGAGGAGCCTGGCTCTAAGGGTTTGGGGGAGCTCGAGGGGTACTGCCGTCTGGGGGCCCAAGCTTAAGCCCAGGGACGCCCGGGCTTCTGGCCGCAGGGCTGTGTTTTCTAGATTCCATTCAACATCCTAATGATGAGTGAAAAATTCAATCAACCAGCTGGCTTGTCCACTTAGGAACAAACAGCCGCCTCGACTGATATTGATGTGTGCTGCGCGGCTCAGGTTAAGTTGTGTGACCCTGCTTCTCTCTGCTCAGCATCTGATGGATGGTGGAGGAAATGTCTCTCCTCTCCAGGGCGCGGACCCCCTGCCCGGCTGGACCCTCCTCACGCAGCAGTCACCCCCTCCAGGGAGCATTTCTGACGCCCTCCTCTCTCGGACTGGGTTTGGTCCATCCTTTCTGTCTCCATCACCCCATGCGACACACTGTCCCCATGCACAGCCGAGAGTACCAGCCGTGACCTTGCTGAGATCTGTCTCTTCCGTGTGCCCGGAGGGCATCATTCAGCCTCTGTGTATCCCAGAACCCAGCCAGCACCTGGCACAAAAGATATGCTACCCGAAGATTCACTGAATTAATTAATCGATCGATTAAGTGTTCCTCTTTGCCTGCAGTGTCGATCACAATGCCTGACTCATTGTAGTTTCTCAATAAATATTTGCTGAACAAATGTTGAATGACAGATAAGTGGTAGCTGCAGGGATAGGGTGAAGGCAAGGAGGTTAGGATTCAGGAATTCAATGCTTTAGTCAACAAATGTTAATTGAGTAATCACCATGGTGGCGGTTAATATTTATATTGGGTTTCTTATCTGCAGAGCACAAGTTAACTCATTTAATATTAATAACAATCCTATGCAGAGGATTCGAATACTATCCTCATTTTACAGATGTGAAAACTGAGGTACAGACTGTCTAAGCATCTTGCCCAAGGCATGTGACCCATGAGTAATGGAGTGGGTATTTGAACCTGGCGGGGGATGGAGCTCAGGGCAACACTGTCCAATCCAAGTATAACATGAGCTGTGTGTGTAACTTTAAATTTTCTAAGAATCCCATTCTAAAAAGTAAAAATGAGTTGGTGCCACTAATTTTGATAAGATATTTTACTTGATCCATCATATCCAAAATTTTATCCTTTCAACATATAATCAATATAAAACAAAGTATTAATGAGATACTCTACATTCTTGTTTTCATTCTAAGCTATCAAAATCCAGAGTGCATTTTATAGTCACCGCAATTCCCAGTGTGGACTCTCGACATCACCAAGTGCTCCTTGGCCACATGCAGCAAGCAGCTGCCATGTTGGATGGCACTGGGCCAAAGTCTGGATTCTTAACCACTGTGTACTACTGCCTCCACCCACCCGGTGTCTGGCACAGAGCTACACACTGAGGACACAAAGATGAACCAGACACAGTCCCTTCAAGGAGCCCATGGTTTGTTGGGGAAGATACACGGGACCTGACAACACACTGGGGTGCACATCGGTAAGGTAAGATGTGCTAAGATGTGATAAGAGCCTGGTGCTGTAGAATTGTATAGAAGGAGCACCTAACTGAGCCTTGGGGTTGGGGGCTTCGGTCAGGGCAAGTTTCCAGGAACCAGAGACCTGAAGTTTGAATTGAGGTTAGCCAGGTAAAGAGGCAGGGAAGAGCACATGCAAAGGTCCAGCAAGAGGGAGAGTGGACAGCAAATTCAGGTGCCTGCAGGCAGTTGGTTCAGAACAGTGGAGTCAGGAGTCTGAAGTCAGGGGGCAGGGGAGTGTTGAAAGCTGAGGCTGGAGTGGTGGAAGGGGCCAGAACATGCCGGGCTACAGGTAAGGCACCCTGAGAGGGTTTGGACTGGACCATAAGGAACACAGGGAGACACTGAAGGACTGGAGATGAGGAAGTGCTGGGATCAGATAAGCATTTCAGAAGTAGGCCTCAAGGGGTTAGCCGTGAATCCTGGAGGCTGTGGCCGAGGTCTGTGTGATGGAGCAGAGTACGAAGTTGAGTCAGCAGGACTCGGTGGCTGGGTGTGGTGGAGACCAACAGGAAAATCTGCCTCCTGGGTTTCCACTGGGATAATTGGGTAGATGATGGAGCCATTCCACAAGGAGAAGGAGCACCGAGGGGCAGAAAGCAGGTCTGGAGAAGAGGATGCTGAGCTTAGATTCTGTCCTGTTGAGTTTCAGGTAATGGGTGGCTGGCCTCAGGACAGCTTAGGAGAGAAGGCAGAACTGGAGGTTCAGATTGGGGACTTGAGGAGACAGGTGCTCACTTGGGACAGGTGGCAGAGTCTCTGGAGCCTGCCTTTTTTGGAAGATGAGGCACACACAAGATGAGACTGCAAGTTGTCCTGTGGTTACAGGCAGTTAAGCACAAGGAAGAAAATGTCCTGACAATTTAGGGTCAAGGAGACCCCATTAATAAGGAAATAACAAGTCACCTGTGTTTCCTCATTGACTCTGTGTTAACAGCTTTGGGGAGTAGACAGTGGAGGCCCAGAGAGGTTCAATGAGCTGTCCTTGACCCACAGCCCATCACGGGTCAAGCTGAAGGAAGAATCCAGGTCTCCTGACTCTAACTCCAGGGTCCTTTCGTCCATCCATCTATCCGTTCAGCAGCTACTTATTGAGCACCTACTATATGCAGTGCACTGGGCATTGGGGATGCATGGCTGAGTTCTGACATGTATGTCCAGGAGGATTTCAAGATGAGGAGGCAGAAAGGAAGACAGGGGGCAGTGAGAGGAACAGAATCTGGTGGTGGGAGCGAGGCATGCAAGGCAGTGAGGAGGGGGCTGGTGTGAGAGAATCCAGGCTGGGGAGAGGCAGGGGCACCGGCAAGATGAAGGGTTTGAGCTCCTTGCATAGCCCTAGGTTCACAGAGGCCTTGTCTCTCCAGCGCCTCCATGCTCTATTCTGCATGATGCCTTGCCTCTCCCTGTGGCTCCTGCTCGGGATGAGGCAGCAAGAACAAGGACTTATAACTCCAGCTTGGAAGCAGGAGAGCTGAGCTGGAGAGCTGGCTCAGCCAGAGCTCACGGTGTGGTCTTGCCTCCGTGTCCTCCTTGGTGCAGTGGGGACACTGGCCTGGGTCTGCCCTTCCCTGTCCCAGGTGAGCCTTGGAGTCACCTCATAGCTTGTCAATCATGCAGGTGCCTAAACCCCGGCTCGGGAAATCAGTCCTTCCAGGAATGGGGATCGGCCGAGCTTGGGAAGCTGTGTGAACTCTAAAGTCCTCTTCAGCCCTGGCCTTCCCAGAGCCTCTGGGATACACCAGGAGCAAAAGAGGAGCCTGGGAGGCTGTCAGACCCAAGTATTAAAACCCACGGTCTTCCTCAGCCTCCCACCTTGGGGGTCATCATGGTCATCATGGTACCATTTACAGATGAGAAGGCTCAGAAGCCCAGTTGGCCACACTCAAGAGCAAAACATATCACACTGCCCATTTTTGGTGGACCAGGTGCCCTTCCATGTTTGTCAGATTTCAAAAATAAAACAGGATACCCAGTTAATTTGGAATTTCAACAACAAATAATTTTTTTGGTAGAAGTATGTGTCATTTGACATGGGCCCAACAATTTGATGAAAGGCTCTTCCAGCCTCTGGGCTTCTGAACGCAGGAGGGGCCTTCCCCTGAAAGTTTCTCCTGCTGACTCTGAGAGGGAAACAGGAGGGCTATTTCCGACGGAGACACACGGGGATCATCTGTGAAGGAGGATCAAGGCATCAGCTTCCAGCAGCCTCTAGCACCAGCCCCTAGTGACAATCACCTCAGACCACTCCACGGCCCCCCAAACCACCAGCCCCTGCCCCACAGCCCTCAGCAGCAAAGCAGGACTCCCCACTCTTCAGGGAGAAAGAGGTAGGTATGAGATCAGATGATTAGGACAAGGCTGCCAGGTTACAGAGTGGAAGGACCTGTAACTGGCAATACCCTGAGGGGCTTCTGCCTTGGCTGGTCCAACCCGAAATGATGGGCCACAAGGCAGGACCTTGACCCACTTCAGGCCCAGGCCTGAGAAGGAGTTCAAGATCATCATCCACAGACAATTGTGTAAATCCCTTCCATCCCATACATAGCCCATCCCTAAACACATGCATATGAGCAGGTGCATGTGTGCACATGCGTGCGAGCGCAGACACACACACACACACACACACAGCACACAGGTACTAATATTCCCAGCACTTCCCAGCACTGCCCAGCTCCCTGCCCTCCCAAGTGCCAAGACAAACACCTCACTGTTTGGAGATTGAAACCTGGTATGCGGGGCACCTGGGTGCCTCAGTAGGTTAGGTTAAGCGGTTAAGCGTCTGCCTTTCCTCTCAGGTCATGATCCCAGGGTCCTGGGATCGAGCCCCGCATCGGACTCCCTGCTCGGCGGAAAGCCTGCTTCTCCCTCTCTCACTCCCCCTGCTTGTGTTCCCTCTCTCACTGTCTCTCTCTGTCTCTCTCTGTCTCTGTCTCTCTCTGTAAATAAATAAATCTTTAAAAAAAAGAAAAGAAAGAAAGAAAGGCTCCAAGTGGGACCAGCCTGGCTCCCGGCTCCCACAGGGGCACCCAGAAGCAGGTGTGCCCCAGGGACCGTGTGTGTCTTCCCAGAGCCCGCCTTGCCATGCACACACACTCCTGCCACTCCGGAGTATGGTCAGCCTGGCTCAGCTTCGGGCACACCCTGCAAAACATCCACACGTGGCAGTCATGTCCGCACACGCGCGCGCACATGTGCACACACACAGAGCAGTGGAGGTGCAGGAGGGGTCTGAAGCCACTTGCACCACCCCCCTCCATGTGCCACCTGGTCCCTGGTCCTCACAAAACAGGGATGGGGCCCAACCAGGAATTTTTCCAGGCTTATCATCATCCCTTTTTATAACAAACATTTGGGAATGCCCTCTTGAAATGAAATGGAATTCATAGAGAATACAACCTGCTTCCATACATAATTTTTAAATGCCCTAATTGTATTATAAAGGAGAAATAAGTGGGGAGGGACTATAATAAAACAATACGTATTTCAGTATGCGCATGCTTCAGCATGAGCCCCCATGGAGACCCAGGAAGGAGTCAAACACTTGCATCTGAATGCCTCATGAACACAAAACCTACAAATGCTGACAGATTCTGTAGCTTCTTTTGCGGACTGAGACTCCATGAGCAATCTTGCCATCCACAATGTGGTTTTCCAACTGATGAACAATTCTTAGTAAAATACTCATCATAACAAAGTCCAACCTTCCTTTGATTGTACTTGGTTGTTACATTCCTGGGAAATTTTATATATATATATATATAAACTCATGCCCCCAAAATAGTGGAAACATAAGTAACACAGAGTTCAGTTCTAGCCCCAGACAAATACACACTCCATGTTTCACGGGCATGACATCTGGCAGGACAGGGAGCCTCTCTAGCCTTGCGGGTTGCCCCGCCCCCTCCGACTATGGTAGTGGTCCCAAATACCCCTAGGGGGCAGCAGTGCTGTCACTGGGAAAAACCACCTTGGACCCTCTCTCTGACAGGGTGTCCCGAGTGCAGCTGCCCACCTCAGCAGACTGACGTGAAGGACAGGGGGGACAAAAGATGGAAACTGGTTTGAAAAAAGCAGAGCCTGTGATCCAGTGAGGTGTGAACATTCCCACAGAGGCAATGCTAACAGCCACAACGTGAGCATGGGTGGGGGGTGGGGGGGCACACAAAGGAGACTCATCCAAGCTAGGAACTTGTCCCACGCAGTCTGTGAGGCCAGTCCCAGGGTCCCCTTTGCACCAAGAGCACTGGAGGGTCAGGCACTGAAGCTCTAGGAGGTTAATTACTTGAGTCCAAGTTTCTCTAAGTCCAAAGCCCTTACTCTTTCTAAGACCCCTCCTGCCCTTTAGGAAAACCTCCAGGAAGGAGTAGGTATTTTCAAGGATGATCACGCCGTTCAAGCTAAAAGACAGAGAGCTTTCCCCAGGTGGGGAAAGAGTGTGGGCAAAGACATGGAAAGCGCATTCAAGTATTTGAGTCCTTGTTTGCCTGGAAAATGGACTATGGGAAGCTGTGATGGCAGGTAACTCTGGAAAGATGGATTTAGGCCAGGTAATAGATGGTCTTCAATGTTCAGGAAGGAAGCTGAGTCTGGCTTGATAGGGACTAGGGAGCCATTGAAAGTTCTTGAGCCGGGGAGTGAGGTGCTCAGATCTGCCTTTCGGCAATGCCCTGAACTGAGCTCCACAGCCTTTTCTCCAATCCCACAAACGAGGCTCAGCTCAGCACCTACTCCTAAGCCAGACCCCTTCCTGGGGTTGATGCTGTCAAGGAATTCCCCCCAGCCTCCTTGAGCTGTTTCCAAGCCATAATTAATTGCATGGTAACGAGGATCTAATTGCCTTCCCCCTGCCAGCACCCTAGAGATGATGGGCTGTACCTGGAAAAAGGTGTATTCAGAAAAAACAAGTTAATTAACACCCTGAACAAAGAGGCTGCTAATTACATTGTTTCCGTTACTTGGAAAGACACTTTTTAGGAATGGGAGCCTACTGCCTTGGGCTCACTATAGGAAAAACCATGGGTCTCTGGTTGAAGAGACCCTGCTCCCTCTCCTCCCCAATAAAAGAACTCCACTGACAGCCATCCTGACTACAGAATGAGGTGCACTTTCCTCTGGGAGAGCCAAGAACCCAGCAATCTTCTTGTCTCCATGTTACAGTTGGACCAACTGAGACCAGAGAGGACACAACGATTCAGCAGCATGGGCGTCTTTCCACAGTGCTCCTGTCTGCAAGAAACCCAATGAGCAGGGTGGCAGGGACAAGGGCAGGACCAGGGCAGACTCTTCCCCAAAGTTCCCTCCACTCATGAAGGAGGAAGTGTGTGCAAAGAGGTTAGGGGAGGCCCGAGGCTCCAGTGGAGTGTGAGGAATACCTCCCCTTTGTGGGGGGCTGCCCAGCTCACTAGGGGGCCCGGGTGAGCAGAGGGGTTTGGGCGTCTGCACTTGGGCTGCTAGCTCCAGCCTGGCCCTCCTGGGCCCAGGCAGCCCTCAGACCGTCCCCTCACAGCCAGTATACAGCAAGTCCCTGAATTTCCAGGGGGCTCGAATTGCTCCCCGAACATTCAGGAGACACTAAAGAGCCAGCAGTAAATATTTCAAGCTTTACTGGCCATTGAGTTTCTGTCACAACCACTCACTCACCTCTGCCATCGCAGAGGGAACAGAGCCATGGACAGTGTGGACGCAATGGGCGTGGCTGTGTTCTAAGAGAAGTGGATGTACAAAAGCAGATGGTGAACCAGATTTGCCCACAGGCCAGAGGTTTCCAACCCCCGGTATGGAGAAAATCCCCCACGGGCAGCAGCAGGACCCTGCCTCTTCTCAGTCCTCCTGTCCCTGGCACAGGTGGGCACTTACAGAGGCTGGTTCTGTGAGCCAAGCGGGACACAAGGGCTTGACAGTGACTATGTGGGAAGGAGGGTGAGGACTTGAATCTTAGCCTATAAGCTCTATGGGGGCCTCTCATCTTGTCCTCAGTGTCTGTCCGTGGACTTAGCACAGTTCTTGTGATATGGTCCGGGCATTAGAACAGCAGGTGGTGGGGGGAGGGGGGACTACCTGTGCAATCAGGAAAGTCCTCATTGGGCCCCAATCCAGAAGTCCCTCTGCTCCTCCCTCAATACCTTCCATGACTTACTGTCCAGAGTCAGGCTACCACCCTTGTCAAACCTGCTGGCCTGGAAGATTCTTGGCCTGGGGCTCTGGCTTCATCTCCCAGTGGATGGCCCGTCCCTTGGAGGCCCTTCCACCAGCTTCTCTCCTCAAGCAGACAATCCCTTGGCAGGTGTGGGGAGGGAGAGAGGCACTGGCAAGGCAAGCGTTCTGGGAAAATCTACAGACCATGATGGATGAGGGGGAGAGGCCGAGCAGCTGGACCCAGCAGAGCCTGGCTGCAGGCCTGTAGCCAAGGCAGAAAAAGGAGTAAGTCACAAGTGGCAGGGGCTTGGCTCTGAGGATGGGCTCAGGGCTCTCCAGGAAGCTGGACACTGTTCCAGGGGTTCCCAATTCTGAAAGCCCACAGTTATGGGAAAGGCTCCAGGACAAGGCAGAGGTATGGATGGAACACAGGGCAAAGGCTGGGACTGGGAGTTGGAGATGGAGAAAAGCCAGCACAGGCTGCCGCCATGTTGGCTGGGCCCCGTGAGTCTCTGACCCCTCCAATTGCCGTGGCGGCCCAGAAGCTCTGTAAGGAGTTGGTGAGTGCAGAGGGAAGGAGAGTAGCCAGACAGCCAGCCCAGCTCAGGGCTCCTCATGAACCAAATCCAGAAAAGGCCAGGGTTGGGCTACCCCCCAAGGAAGTTAAAGGCCCTTCCCGGGCACCTTGCAGGATCCTTGCCCATTCAGTCCTCCTCAGAAGAGGAGGCAGCAATAATGTGGGTCATGGGCATCCTGCTTGACAAGTATGACACCAGAATGGGAAGGGCACAAGGTCCTTAGAAAATATTACTAATCTGGTCTGGCTCCAGCGGGACAGTCACTGCCATAGTGTTTTACATGAATTGTCTAATTTCACTCTCTGGAACAATCTGTGAGGTGGGTATTTCTATTCCCACTTTACAGATGAGGAACTAAGGTACTAAGTCATCTGCTCAAATCCCACAAAGCCGACAAGTGTCAAGGTACGATTCAAACCTAGTTCTGACTCCCAAACATTTCCTGAATGCCCAGGGATAAAATTCAAAATACTTAACCAGCAACATGGCATGGGCGTTGAGCAACCGGAAGAGATGCTAGGTGACTGGGCCCCAAGATAGCCATGCTACATCTCCCCAGCACCCAGCACAACCCCAATCCCACACACACATGCATGACACAATCCATCTGAAACACAAACAACAAATCACCCCAGCTTTGTCTTCACTGCTGAGGAAAGGAACGCAAATCCCAAGGAGCTTGACGCTCCAGTGTCTACCATTCAAATCATCCTGCAGTCCAGTGTCCCTCGTTACAGATCATCTCACCCAGCTCCTTCATTTTACAGACAAGAAAACCTAGGTCCAGAGAGGGGAACCGACTTGCCCAAGATCACACACCAAGTTGGGAGCAGACTCTAGTCCCAAGAAACGGAAGCCCTCGTCCCCACTGTTCCATCCCCGTGGATGCTGGTGGTAGTGTTACCACTCAAGTCTATCCACAGGGGGAAAAATCTGCAATATGGAAAAGAAGCTACAAAACTATTTGTACCCTTTGACCTGGTAATTCTCCTTCTGGGAATCAACCCTTGGGAAATAAGCCAAAGGAAAGGGGGTAGGGGGAAGCGGTTTGACAAAGATGTTCGAGGCAACACTGTTTGCAAGACTGGAAATTTGGTCGGCACTCAAATGCTCAACTACAGTGGTAAGCAAACAGTGGTCATATTGATGTGCTGTAGTTATTTAAAAAGACAGCTCTGTAGACTAAGCGGATACAGAGGAACATTCAGGTAAAATACTGATAAGCAGAAAAGGCAGAAAGTGTCTTCACACGTTGGTTACCACCAAGCAAAACAAATGTGTGCATTAACAAAGGCTGCAGGAGATGAGGAGAGATGAAAATATCCTTATTGTTCAATGGGGATGGGGTGGGGTTTTTTTCGCCAAGAGTCGTTTAATGTCAAAATTTTGAGATTTTTAAGTTATCCAACGGTAATGGAGGAGAATGAATGGAGAACAAGGCTGCATTCAAATCCCTGGAGCAGAGTGTCCTAAATCCCGCTGAGCTCCCCTTCCATGCCTGCCCCCCACCGGCTCCCCTGAGACATGCGTGCAGCTCAGCGTCTGTCTCCCGCAAACCACCTTCTTGGAAGGATGGTCAACAAACTGCCCTGGCGACATGTGATGTCAGGAAGTTCTTCCACTTCTCTACCCAGTTCCCTGAGACTTTGGCAGAAGTGAGAACAGGGTCTGTGGCGGCATCTCAGCTGTGAGTCCTCACAAAAACATAGCCAAAGACAGAAGTAGAGGGAACCACACAGAGAAACGAAGAAAAAGTGAGACAGACACGGGGAAGGAGACAGTGAATATCAAGCTTCCTTGGAGCACATCTGGGGAAAATAAGCAGAGTTGTTGGTTCCAGGCCCAGGAGGAATGATGAAAATCCTCCCGTGCAGAGGGAGCTGGTGCACGCTGAGATAGGCAGCCTGCAGAGCCGAGAAGAGGCACCGCATTTGCCGCCGAATCAGAAGGGTGGGCGACAGGCACTGGGTCGAGCTGAGTGGAGAGCACAACAGAACTGCAGGAAAGGACAGTGATTAGCTCTGTGGGTGAGAAGGGCCCGTCCCCTTCAGCTCCCTCCACTCCTTCCTCCCAGCTTCATCAGTCCAAGGTTCATGGCTGTGAGCCTGGTGGGATCATATTGTCCCTCCCCCTCTCCCACCCACACCTCCATGTCGAACCGATGAGGTCGCAGGGCCTTAAGCAGAGCATACGAGCAGCATCACGGGCCAGCCACTCAAGAGGAACCTCTGATGTCAGTACTGGCATCTCCATTTTACAAGGGAAGAAACTGAGACTCAGGAAGCCAGATAAGGGATGAAGCCACCGCCTAATCCCAAAGTTTGTGTTTTCTACCAGACCACATTCCAGGAAAGGAAAGAGCCCTGCCAGGGATAAGTCCCTGGAAAATCGTGCTATGTCCCACTTCTTCAGGCCTTCGTGCCAGTGGACTCAAGGCTAAACATGGCCAGAACAAAAATCTGGAGTTTCACCATCAGGGCAGCAGGAATTAGACAAGTTTGGGGGAACAGAGCTTTCAGAGGGGAGCTCTTAGAGGGGCTGTCTGATCTCACCTCTGGTTACAGTTACAACTTGGGTCATCACCATTCTCGGAAGGAAAGACAACGCCCTTGCCACCATGCGTGTGGTTGTAGGATCCTGTTAGGCTGCTTTGGGACTGACTGTTTGACAAGAAGGCTGTGTGGATCTGAAACACACGGCCCAATATCTTGGACAAGACAGTGAAGCCTGCCGTGCTGAGCCGGGCACATGGCGCGTGGCCAGGTCACAGCCACCTGGACCGCACATGGGCTCCTCAGAGGTGGCCAACTTGGGAAAGGCCTTCCCTAAAAGGGCTGGGCTCAGCTAGTCAGATTCTCTTCACAGAATTTGAACTGGAAGATACACAAAGTTGCTAAGGCCATGAGGCTGCCTGGAATGACTTAAGGTTACGAGTTCAGTAGAAACCACGAGGCATTCCGATGTTGAGAAAAGGAAAAGAAAGCTATTGAAAGCAGGAGAAGCCGCTAGAGCCAGACAGAAGCCCCCATGTGGGGCACAGCTGAGCCATATTGATGATGTCTCGGCAGAGGGACACCCCAGCAATGCTCAATGCTGCTGGGGAAACAAGAAAACTAGATCCGATAGTTGCCATGGACCTGGACTTTTTTCACCGGATCCAATGACTGGGATGCCTGAATCCGGTACTTCCCATAGGATTCCTATCAGACTATGACTGTAGTCTTATAATAAGTTCCATTTGTTGAAAAACTTGAGTGAAAGTCTCTGTTCCTTGAAGTCCAAAGGTCTGAGCACAGAGCCCAGAACTGGGTTAGATTCACTTTTAAATATTCCCATGCTGCACTTCCCCATCACAGCCTGTTTGTCTGTCTCTCCCTCTAGAACAAAGCTCCATGAGATGCTGACCTGTTTGCCATTGTATCCCTGGAATTTGACAGTATTTAAGAAAGGAAAGGAAAGGGAAGGGAAGGGAAGGGAAGGGAAGGGAAGGGAAGGGAAGGGAAGAGAAGGAGAGGAAAGGAAAGGAAAGGAAAGGAAAGGAAAGGAAAGGAAAGGAAAGGAAAG
>NW_022589743.1:16716008-16759854 GCF_004348235.1 Phoca vitulina | reverse complement strand
AGGAAAGGAAAGGAAAGGAAAGGAAAGGAAAGGAAAGGAAAGGAAAGAAAAAGGAGAGAGAGAAAGGGAGGGTGGGTGGGAGGGAGGGAGGAAGGAAGGAAGGGAGGGAGAGAGAGAGAAAGAAAGAGAAAGGGAGAGGAAGGAAGGAAGAGAGGGAGGCAGGGAGGGAGGAAGGAAGGAGTGGGGGAGGGAGGGAATGGAGGAGGGAGGGTGGCAGGAGGAAAAAAAGAGGAAAAGAAAGAAAAGAAGGATGAAGGAGTGACATCTGCAAGTTTGTGTTGCTAGACCACCAGCGCAGCACGTGGTCACAAGCACCAAGGGCTGAAGTTGACCTCCACCCTCTCCAAGCCCACTGCACCCAGAGCCAAAGCTAGTCATCCAAGCTGAGTTTCCCACAGGAGCACCACTGACACATAGGGGGATCTGGTTCTTCATTGATTGGGATGTCCTGCACATTACAAGATATTTAGCACCCCTGGCCCATCCTAATTAATATCCTCATTAATTAGTGGCCCCCAGTCATTGTGAGAACCCAAAACACCCCATTTCTGGATGCCCTTCTGGGCCCTCTGATCCCAGTTCCTCTGACCGTGTCTGTCGTCCTTGGAAAATCTTGCGGTGGCACTGTGTTTCTTACAGAATAATTATAATAATAATAGCTGACCTCAATTGCACCACTGGGTATTTACCCCAAAGATAGAAATGTAGGGATCCAAAGGGGTACATGCACCCCGATGTTTATAGCAGCAATGTCCACAATAGCCAAACTGTGGAAAGAGCCAAGATGTCCATCGACAGATGAATGGATAAAGAAGATTTGGTATATATATACAATGGAATATTATGCAGCCATCAAAAAGAATGAAATCTTGCCATTTGCAACAACGTGGATGGAAGTGGAGGGTATTATGCTGAGCGAAATAAGTCAATCAGAGAAAGACATGTATCATATGACCTCACTGATATGAGGAATTCTTAATCTCAGGAAACAAACTGAGGGTTGCTGGAGTGGTGGGGGGTGGGAGGGATGGGGTGGCTGGGTGATAGACATTGGGGAGGGTATGTGCTATGGTGAGCACTGTGAATTGTGTAAGACTGATGAATCACAGATCTGTACCTCTGAAACAAATAATACACTATATGTTAAAAAAAAAAAAAAAAGAAGATAGCGGGAGGGGAAGAATGAAGGGGGGGTAATAGGAGGGGGAGACGAACCATGAGAGACGATGGACTCTGAAAAACAAACTGAGGGTTCTAGAGGGGAGGGGGGTGGGGCGATGGGTTAGCCTGGTGATGGGTATTAAAGAGGGCATGTTCTGCATGGAGCACTGGGTGTTATACGCAAACAATGAATCATGGAACACTACATCAAAAACTAATGATGTAATGTATGGTGATTAACATAACATAATATAAATAAATAAATAAATAAATAAATAAATAAATAAATAAATAATAATAGTTGACCTCGTAGAGCACCTTCTCTATGACAGGCACCATCCTAAGCACTTCATGTGTATTAATTCATTTGATCCGCACAGCAACTTTTATTGTAAGGTGGCTACTGCTGTTATCCGTATTTTACAAATGAGGCTCAGGGAAGTTAAGCCACGGGCCCAGAGCACAACCCATGAGGGGCAGGGCTGGGATTGAAAACCATATGGAGCCTACACCCTTAACCACCATGCCAGGCTGTGCTCCAAGCTGGCCACTGCCCACTTCACCAAGCTTACCTTCTCACGCCTCACTGCTCTTCACTTGCCCCACACGTGCCTGCAAACATGTGCACACATGTGCACATACACCCTGGCGATGTTGGATCCCTTGCTGCTGCGAGAATATGCTAGCATGTGCTCTGCTGAAGCTCCTCCAGAAATGCCCTTCCCTCACTCCCCATCAGTTAGGTCTTTCCCACCCTCAGAGCTCCTGTTCAAATAGTGCTTTCTCCATGAGACCTCCAAGCTTCTTCCAGGCAGAATAAACTATTCCCTCAACCTCCGGTGGCCCTAGAGCCATGTCCCTGTTAAGCATGTAATGTGAGCTGCCTTGCAACCCGGCTACTCTATGGATGTTTCATGAATGGCTGGGTCAACTCTGAGTGCCTGGAGTCTGTTCTCAGCAGGTGCTGGGGGCCCAGCCTTGCCCCGACCCCCAGCCCTCACCAGCAATCTTGCTGGATCACTTCACTGCTCTGGCTGCCCAGGCCCTATGCAATCTCCCAACCTGCCATTTCCAGGGATAGCTTTGACTCCCACCTCCCTCAGTCCCCAACCCTGACACCCAGGATCTTGGGGCCACCACCAGGGGGTATCCCATGGTCCCAAGGCTTCCTACCTCCCAAGCTGGTGAGAAGATGGGACCCGAGGGTTGTCATGCCCTCACTCTGCCCTCCCCATTCCCTCCACACAAGGCTAATGAACCTTCTCCCCCACCCCATTCTGATCTAGGTCCACTCCCAGCCATTAATAATAGCGGCACAACCAAGTGGTTCGTTACTTAGCAATTTACAATCATTAATTAATGGAAATTGCAGATTGGGGCCGTGAAGGAGAATGGCATGAATAAACTCATTTGGAAATCAAATTAATTGAGTGATGGAGAAGGAGGGCTGCCTGGCCTGAAGCAAGAGCCCCTCCTGTACCTTCTGAGCCAGCCTCCGGCTTTGGAGCAGGGCTCAGATTCCTCAGGGGTGAAACAGGAAGTAGGTGCCCCGGGCTGGGTGAAACAGGAGAATCTACAAGGATAACAGTGGGATAAACGTGGAAGACTAAAATGAACACCATGACCACTCTCTCAACTGATATTGCTCCCGTTGCCCACTGCCCCCTTGGACAACTGTGATTCCCCCGCCGCCCGCCATCAGCCCTCCCCAAGGCAAGAACTCTCCCCCAACCACCTCTTTGGATGATTCCAGATTCCTTAGGCACAATGCACCTTTGGGAATTGATTTTGCAAAGGGCATTTAAAGGGAAAGAGTTAAACACTCCTCCCTACCCCAGCCCACTCTGGGGAAGGATGCTGAGTAGACATCTCTTCTCCCAAAGCTGGAAGAAAGATGCTGCTGCCTAAGCCCATATTTCTTCCCTAGGAGACACAATTATCTTCCCCACTTCCCCTTCCAGCAAGCAACAAGCCGACACAGCCCCTGATATACGGGCAGCAGCGTGCGCCCTGTGCTGCGGAAGGATGCATCTGAGAACTGCCACCCCGGAGTCATCTCCCTCCCCCTTGTCTCTGGGGAGGGATCTCAGTGAGGAAGGCAGAGGCTGAAGAGGCTGGTGGATCCCACCCATTCCAGGGGAGGACCCAGGGCTTGAAGGGCCCTCCCAGAGGGCAGGATAAGGATCCAGAGGGCTGCAGCCTCTGCCTGTAAGCCCACGTCCTCCCTCACCTCCCATTCCAGCCACAGCGAGCAGCTCACCGCATTGTCCCTCCTCCGCGCACCTATGCCTAGATTGTGTTCTCTGCCTGGAATGCCACTCACTTAGTCATCTGTGCCTTCAACATGCAGTAAGCACCTACTGTTGGCATTACTAATAAAACACTGAATAACATGAGATTAACAAGTCCCTGCCTGATATAGCAGAAGACCATCTCCCCAAAAAGTAATTTAAAAAATAGTGTGGTGGCCGTGACGGTAGAGAGAGAGCTACCAAGGACGCCTGCAGTATAGGGTTGGATCCTGAAGGGCAAAGAGAGATTTAGCAGCTGGGTAAGACGGCTGGGGGAAGGGTGTGTCGAGCAAAGAGAAAAGCATGCGCAATGGTTCAGAGTCATAAAGAACACACACGTTGGAGAAGCTTGGAGCAGTTTGTAGTTGCTGGATGGTGAAGAGTAGGGGAGTAGTGGTGAGACAAGGAACAGCAGGGTCTCACGGTGCCAGGGGCGTGCCACAGGGCCACTGACGGCTGTAAGCACACACTTGCCCTGGGGGCTGAGTGAAGGATGGCTCCAGGGGGTGGGACAAGAGACAGAGTGGTGGGCCACTGTTAAGAGGCCACTGGACTAGTCCAGGTGAGAGGGGCTGAGGCTAGAACCAAGGCAGGGGCAGTGAGCATGGTGATGAGGAGAGGATTTGAGAGACATCCAAGAAGGACAGACACATCCACTGAAATCTTACCCAATCTTCAAAGTCCAATTCAAATACCCTTTCCTCCATGCAGCTTCCCTGATTTCCTCCATACCCACAATAACGGTTTCTTTGCTCCGTGTCCCCAGACCATTGATATCTCTATCAAACCCATTGATATCTCTATCAAACCCTTCCTGAAAGCAGGGACAATGTCTCTTCCCAGAGCCTCGCCCCGTGCCCTGATTTTGTTTGAGTCGCATTGAACTGAAATACAGGGGGGATGTCGTACAGGTACCTGGTAGCCATGAGGGCATTCCACATGTGGAGAGGTTGCCCTGTAAGTAGGGAACTCCCCAGCACTGGGAATGCTCAAGCAGAGACTGGCATTGCTTCATCAGGGGCCCTGCAAAGGAGACTCTTGAACTGAGTGTGAGGTCAGGAGGCACAGCCTCTGAGCCCACATATTTTAGAGGGGCTTGTCTCCCTTTCCCCAGAGTGGATTGAGGCCGTGTCCAGGGGCTTAGAGTCCCTTCTCTGAGGGCAGCACAATGCCTGTCCACTACCCTTCCTCTGCCAGATCCCCAGGGATGTGGCCTGAGCAGGCACCATCCAGTGTGACAAGGAAGTTTTGCTGGCCCTTAGA
The DNA here is from genome assembly GCF_004348235.1 of Phoca vitulina. NCBI lineage: Eukaryota > Metazoa > Chordata > Mammalia > Carnivora > Phocidae > Phoca > Phoca vitulina. The sequence continues at coordinate 16,755,139 of NW_022589743.1, read as the reverse complement.
TTTTAAATCCTTCCTCTAGCCAGCAAGAGGGGAAGTACTCAGGAGAGAAAGAGCAACAGGGCAGGGGCCAAAGTCTAGTGAGCATGGTGGATGATTTGGAGAGCTCAGATGCAATGGTCTCTTCTTGCTTCCAACAAGTATTTATTGAGCATGTACTGTGGCCCAGCCCCCGAGATTGGCTCCCCATCTCCACCCCCTGGTGGCCACTACAATGCCTCTACACAGACGCCAGGAAACCAGAAAGGGTGAAGGAGAAACAAATAGTATTGAGCCCACTATATGTCAGGCACTGTCTTACGAGTTTTGTAAATCAATACCTCTCAGACTTCAGTGTGCATGATGGTCACCTGGGATGGTGTTCAGATCAGACCCTGATTCTACAGGTCTGAGGTAGGGCCTGACACTGCATTTCTAACAAGCTCCCAGGTGAGGCCCGGGCTGCTGGTCAGCAGACCATGCAGACCATGCTTTGAGGAGCAGCGCTGAATGCCCACTCTAAAAGTAAAACAAAACACAAACAAAACCTGCCAAAGAGCATTGGGAGTCCACTTCATAGATGAGCAAGCTGAAAGCTTAAAGGGACAAAGAACGAAAGCATAGAGTCCTCACCCCCAGGGACTCTGGTGGGAGACAGAGCACATCCTCTTAGAGAAGTCAGTCTGATGGAGGATGGATATGCCCCAAGTTCAGGGAGCCCCAAATCTGATGAGAGAAATATAGCTCCCAATAGGATAATGGGTATAAAGCCTTACCTGGTGGGAGTCCCCCAGTTTGTCAAGGAGACATAGCCCTTGCCTCGGGGGAGCCCCAGCCTTTTGGTAAAGGCACAGTCCTACCCATGGAGAGCTGCCAGTTGGCTCAGAGACCCAGAGAGAGAAGGGGAAGAGACCAGTGCCAGGCCTGTATTTCCAACACAGAGCTCTGCTGCCTACATTAGGGAGAAGATGCAGGGGACAGAGTGGGGAGCCCCTTCTCAAGCCTCTCTCAAAACCCAGCCCAGATGCACCAAGCTCCTGGCCCCAAAATGGAGCTGGAGGGTGGCCCTCAAGCATGGGTGGGCTGGGCTATTTAACACTGTAAACACCACACTTTACTGTGGCCATTAGGCCCATAACTGCAGCCCATCCATCCTCATCATGGCCCTGTGACACCAAGCGCTGATGGTGCAATTAGGCAGCAGAGAGCAGCTGTAAATTGCGGGCACAGCCATGCCTCTGCCAGGCACAGCAGAGACACTCCCCCCTGCACTCCTGCATCCCAGGCTCTACCGCGAGGAGTGGTGATCCTCGCCCTCAGCACTCGCCTGCCGGCACAGAGACACACCCTGGAAGCTGGGCACCTGGACCTTTGGCCTATTTGGGCTGCAGGAAACTGTAAATCTCTTGGAATAGCTCCACCCTATCAGTATGCATGTGACTTTTCTGTGCCTCCTTAGTGCCAACCTCTAACAACTATTATACTGTGTCCTGGAGGGGGTGGGCCTGCTCCTCACCAGACCATGAGCCCTTCCAGGCCTGGGACTATGTCTTTTGAACACATCTTTGTGTCCACTGGACCTAGCATGTAGTAGACACTCCAAGTTGGAGAAGGTACATTCTAGTCCCTGATAACATGTACTCCCTGACACCTTGGGCAAGTTGCATCCTCTCTCTAGAGCCATATATATATATATATATATATATATATATATATATATATATATATCAAAGAGAGGGAGTAGACCACAACAGGGGTTGCAAACTGGAGGCCCACTGGCCTCACAGACGTTTTCTGTGTGACTCACAAGACTAGGGAAATTTTTTTAAATTCAATTATTTGGTGATATTTAGACAATAGGAAATTTCATCTAAAAATCCAAATTTCTAGTGCCTCTTTAAAAATAGAAGTAGGGGGGGGGCATCTGGGTGTCTTAGTCATGAAGCATCTGCCTTAAGCTCAGGTCATGATCCCAGGGTCTTGGGATCGAGCCCCGCATCGGGCTCCCAGCTCCGCGGGAAGCCTGCTTCTCCGTCTCCCACTCCCCTTGCTTGTGTTCCCTCTCTCGCTGTGTCTCTCTGTCAGATGAATAAATAAAATATTTTTAAAAATTAAAAAAATAAAAAATAAATAAAAATAGAAGATGGGACAACAGTGGGCCCACATCCCTTCATGGCAACTGCCACGTGGTGCTGCATAACCACTGCTCCTTTAGACAGGATGTGCACTCTCCAATTCGCCCAGACCTCACCACTCCCTACTGTATCCCTCAGTTTTCTTATGCCTGACCCACTTCACTCTTTTCTGGTACCTTCCTGTGCACCTTTAGGTTTCTCTCTCATAAACTGGCCACAGTCTCCCTATGTCCTATGATTCTGAATCCTGCACATAAATGTGTAAACAGTTGGAGGAGATGGTTGGCTAATATGTTCCAAACCCCTCACTTTCTTTATGAAAAAATCACTAAGTTTTTCATTTTTCTGCCTTCCTACAACAGGGAATATCTTTCCTGTCCCAGCTCCCTCAGAGGATGGTGATAGGAGGTGAGTTTATAAAATATTCCAAATACTGACAAGTATCAAGGACGCTGAAATGTCACATTGCACAAAGGTCAGAAAAAGAGTGATCTGCGGGATTTGTAGGGAGGGGGCCCACTGCCCACCTACTCTGAAGCCACAGGTTTCCCTCTGACTATCCCCAAGGTCTCCCTGGTGCCTTAGCACCCTTTCTCAATCAGCACCTCGGACAGTTCCACCCCTAGCCAACCGGGCCTAGCCACTCCAGGTGCCACCTACCACCCCAGCCTCCTCCTCAGCAGTGGCCCCTCATTCCCCGTGCTCCAGCCACATGCACCTTGTGTCCACTACTCAAACCAGACAAGCTCGCTTCTGGCTCCATCCCCAGGAAGTTATGTGCTCCTACTTTCTACAGGGCCAATTCCTGCTCATTCTTCAGAGCTCAGCTTCAACATCACTTTCGGAGGGAGGGCTGCCCCAAACTCGGAGTCCAAATTAAATCTCCAAATAATGCTGTCCCATAGCACTTCACCCCTCTCCTTCAGAGCACAAATTGTGGTTATAAGGAGATAGCTGTTTGTGTCATTATTAACTAATGTCTCCTTCCCCACTAGAATAGGATTTCTAGGAGGCAAGGTGCAAACGAGTGTTGCTCACCACTGTGCATCCAGGCCCTAGCATAAGGCCTGGTTATACAGTAGATGAATGAATAAATCATTGGGTCCCTTCTGTCCATAGTAACTGTGCTAAAATATAGTCCCTTTCCTAGAACAGTTCATGGCTTTTTTGGCTAGTTAAACTCCAGTTTCCTTGGAGTTAAAAGTAATCCAATCCTCCCCTCCCATAAAAAAAAAAAAAAAAAAGTGGAATTAAAATTCTGAAGCATAAAATCATTCCATGATTAGGTGGCAGAGCCAGAGCTAGAAGCCAGCCCCCTACTTCCCAGTCTCTCCTCTCTCTGTGGCCTTTTCCCTCTGTGGTTCTGTCCTTTCATCCACCAGTTAATGGCTATGCATATACCCACCTCCATTATCCCATCAGCCCTGCTTTGCTGCATTTAACCCCCTGGGGTTTCTGTTTGCTCTGGCTCTACCCCATTGCTGCTTTCCCAAAGAAGGCTGTCTGGGCCTCCTTGCAGCTCTGAGCGTGGATGAGCAGGAAGATTTAATGTTGCTGCTTTGGTCTTTGTCTCTGCAAAGCAAACCCTTCCCCTGCTGGGAAACTCATCATCACCAAGCATCAAATTCAAGCTGTGCTCCACTTAGCTGTTTGCAAATGGCAGTGGGGAGTGGGAGGCACGTGGGTGTGTGAGTGAGAGGCTTGAAGCCCAGAGAGGGGGTCTGGGGGGCTTGTAAGAAGACACAAAGGTAGGGGGACTGCTGGCAAGGCAGGTGAGGTGTGTGTAGGCATGTGAGGAAGGTTGGTTAACTGTGAGCAATACAGCAAGGGTTCAGGTCTGCCATGATCACAATCACATCCCTAAAGTGACCACCTTCTAATCACAAGCACAGACATTGGTCAGCATGGGCTTTGGCACAATTCCAGTGGTATATCCAGGCAGCTCTCAGTCTTCCATGAGTGGATTGATTATCTCACCAACTGTGAGTGTCTGGGAATTCAGCTAACCTCTGCAGGCCTCACTTTACTCATCTTGAAAGTGGAAACCTTGTAAAGTTGTTGTCAGGATATAACGTGATCACTCATAGACACACCCAGTGAGGGGTTCACACATCATAGGATGCATGACAAATATGCTCTTCTCCTTGTAAGTACGTAGCCTTGCTTGCTCCCTACTTTGACCACAACTTGTCCCACAGTGTGGCTCACCCATCATGACTGGCCCAGGACTACCAGGGAGGCCATCTGGGAGGGAGGCCAAATTGGGATGGGGTGAGTCACGGCCATGCTAGCATTCCATGTCCTCATCCATCCCTGTATGTCCTCAGCTCCTTGCCTCCTCCCCTTGTTCATTCCTGATGCCCCAAATGCCAGTATTCTCTGAGTTGCAGGCAGAGTAATTTATCCCACAGTCTGAGCATCTTCTGCCCTCCACCTACTGCCCGTCTCTGTCTTAGTCCTCCACCCCAAGAACACGGAAACAAAATACCCATAGATACAATGAAAAGGATGGAGAAAAAAGGAAAAGAACAGAAGAAGGGGACAAAATTCCACCACTGTCTCAGCCTCCCTAATTGAATGACTCTCCTACCTGACTCTCCTTGTCGGCTCCCATGTTCCTTCATTCCCTCTGACGGCCCTTAAAATCATCTCCCCCATCTCATCAAATCTCTCCCCCTTCCTCCCTGCTTGTTCTCTAAGCCGCAGATTACTTTTTCATAAAATTCAATTTCTAGCCATTCTCATTACTTACTCACTTAATGTGGCTGGCTGAGAGGAAGGGAGCAGAGGCGGAGGACAGGAGGGGGGGAGACGGTGTTCTGTGCAGCACTTATCCAGCCTAGTTACCAAGGCCCCTTGCTGAGGAGTATTAGAGCCTGATATGAGCAGATAATGGACTTCTGTCCCATACAGGGAGCCAGCACTGGTGTTTTTGGGGACTGCAGCATTGTATCAAAGGGTGGCAAGACTCAGAATTGTCTTCAGGGACTCTTCTCCTGCTGGGAGGAGTCCACTGGGGGAGCCATTTGTTCAACAAATATTTACTGAGAGCCTTTTATAGACCAGTTGCTCTATTAGGTGCTGGGAGTGTAGTCATAATAAGAGGGGCATCTTAACAAGACCTGGTGGTTGGGGAAGAATTTGGGAAGAAGTGACACAGGTGAAAATCTGAATAGGAATTATATAAGCTCAAAGGAGAAAATGAGTTTGGGTTCTTAGTTTGGGTTCCTCTCAAAACAGAGCCTGAAACAAGGTCCTCGGGGGCAGGTAATTCACTTGAGAGATGATCTTGAGAAACCAGAGCAAGGGAGTAAGGGGAGTGAGACAGAGAAGGAAAAAAGCAATAAAGCACAGATTACTGAACTAGTTACTTATAGAGAAAACTCAGGACCCTCTGAATAACCATGCAAAATGAATCTCAGAATTATCCTTTTGAAGGGAAGAAGCTGGGACATTCACCTCTGACTCCTGTCCCCGTTGTTTCAGAGTGACCCCCAGACGTATTCATTTTCCTGCATTTCCACACTGCACATGTGCAGGTGGAACAGTCTTCTCTGGCTTCAGAGAAAGCCCTGAATCAAAAAAGCAGAGACACCACTTTGCAGGCTTGAGATAAGATGCTGGCAGCATGCCCAGAACTGGAGTTGCACTGAAATCAGGTCAATTGAGGGAATGTGGCATGGGGCACAAGAAGTGTCTGCTACAGTCCACCCCTTGTGCTCAGATCTGCTCATGACCCAAAATAAGTGCACCTTGTCACTGAATTTTCAAGATATAGCTGGCCTTAATCTTAAAAAAAAAAAAAAAAAAAGTCTTTAAGCAGGAAGGTTAGTGGATCAAGGTACAGTACCAACTGCTGTAGCAGGTCCTAAAGTTACCATCGATATTCATTCCTTTACCACTTACCGTGTATTTCCTTCACCCTCAGTCAGACTTCAGCTGCTCTGGATTGTTTGCTCCCTGTGGGGTATAAGCCCTTGGTTGCCTTGCCCTAATCATGCTATGGTTGCTACAATAGTCCATTCACTATTATCATCAGGCATGAAAACATCAAAAGATGTCCCAGTGAATCCCTGAGCTCCAGACAGTCCTCCTTCCCCTCATTAGATAAGACCAGGCCCAGCTTTATGAAAATCGTAGTGAATTACCCCAACCTCTTCCTTCCCTGCTATTCCACTTATATGAAGAGCCCGAAGTGACCCAGGCATACTCATAGTGTCACTCACAGTGGACCCCTTCGTTATCTCCTAGTGGAAGTGATCTCCCACAGGAGCCAGAGCCTAGACTTGTGGCAACAGAAAGCACACATTCTCCACAAAGGTTATTAGAAATGCTAGACCCAACCCTATTCCATCCCTTGTTTCCCAGACATGTGTATTCTAGCTATTGGAGGCACAGCACCAACATGTCTCATGATCATGTTGACCTCCTTCACCATGAAATGAGTCTCTTGGTCTGAGATGATGTTTTAAAGCTTCAGTAATTAGGATACTTCAGTACATCAGAGCTTTTCACACCCCCCACTAGCTACCTATAATGGAGTCCTTATTGCCAGCTCACTGGTAGGGGGTGTTCCAGAATCCCATGTGGATAAGTCGGGCACACTTTAGTCCTCAGAAAATAATACTAATGGAAGCACTGTAAACAGGAACAACAAATCAAATCTAATGAGGATAAAGGCCAAACAGGTGAACTGAATAGGGTTAAATGAAGACCACCAACCTGCATCTTTCAGATCTTTGAGGGTGGCACTAATCTCTGCAATTCCACTTGGACAGTTTTTCCCTTTCTGTCTTGGCTAGATAGGGGGATGTTACAGGACATTCTGTTTGGCTCTTCTTACCATAAAAACTCTTACTCCACAGGTGAAGGCACCAACGTAAGGATTCTGACAATGAATAAGTATATCCATCCCGATAATGCACCCAAGGGTTAGAGAAATGACCACAAGTACAGTCTATGGACCTGTGAGATATACTGTAAGGTGAGCGTAGGCAGGACTCCATTATCACCTGGCCTTCACATGCCCCCAGTCTAACTGGGGAACTTTGATGGTATTCCAGGTCCCCTCACATCACTGATAGTTCAGACCCTGTATCCAATACTCCTCAAAAGGTCTGGGCATTCCTCTTTCTTTGGTGAATGGTCATGGGCTCCTTTGGGAAAGAATTAAGGGAATATTTATTGTATATACTTGTGGTGGCATTGTGAGTTCCTCCTCAAGAGGACCTGGTCTTTCCATCAGTCTGATGAACACTAGGTTTGAGAATTAGCTCATATTTGGAGTATGGGTGAGAAATCATATTTTTCTATTGCAGTGGCTGATATTGACCATCAGATAACCAGTTTTTTTTTAATTTTTCCTGGTTATACAAGTCGTGGAATACCCTAACTGGCCACCTACCTACCTAGTCCCTAGGAACACTGTAGTGTGTTAGCCATTACCACAGCTCCCTATGTGTCAAGACACCCTGGTGGCCATTCTGGCCCTGCTTCCCACTATGATCATTATGTCCACCTTGCCTCTGATGATGAATGCCACCACCAGACCTCTGCTAGTCCAGAACCTTCTCATCCCCATTGTACAGGGAACCAGTTCTATGGCTGCATCTCCCACTACAGCCCTAGCCTCCAGAAGATAGCCACCACTGAGCAGTCCAATGGTGCTAGAGCCTCCCTCACTAGTGCATTCCTTATCAATTTAATGGTGAGTGTTCTATTGGCCTTCCCAGGGCACATAGATTAGGTGGTGGTTTCCTGGTTTCATGTAATAAATCCATTCTAATACATCCACTTCTCTGAACCTTCTGACCCCTTCCTCAGTGCGCTGCCAAGGCTATTCTGACATCTTCAAGGAGCCATCCTGGCAGCAGATTAGGACTGGTTCCAGGAGTCCTCTCTAGAACATTAAATCCTGAGTCATGAGGGAGTGTCCCTATGTCAGTAAATCTGTTTCCAGCCTATATTCCACCCCATGCCAAGACTGACCCCCAAATTCCACTCCCATACAGATTTCCCAGTTCATACTTATATTAGCCAGGTCCTTTTGCAACTCTTTCAGTGAAAAAGCCATTTCCTCCCACAATAGAGATTATATTTCCCTTGAGCTAGGCTAAGACCTGACTCTAATTACTGATCTGGGTAGGAAATGAAGGACAGATCTTGAGGTTGGACAAGCATCAACTTAGCCACCTCAGAAGAGGTTTCTGCATGGTCTTCAGACAAAGAGATGCTGACATAGTCTAACAAAGGGGAGGGGACTACTGTTATCAGCCAAGAGGGTTCAGGGGAATCTGGGAATTCAATGTTCTCAGATGCATCACCCAATGTCCCTATCCATTCTTGGGGTCTCATTCCTTCTCTATCACAGACCTGACTTGAGCCTAGGAGGACTGGAGATTGCACATTCAGTCTCCTTTGCTGTTCTGCCTCTCTTATCATTAACTCCTGGGCCTGGGCTTCTGCACTGTCTGACCTCTAACTGTACCCAACACAATCTACTAAGTGAAAGCTTCAGTAATTAGGATACTTCAGTACATCAGAGCTTTTCACACCCCCCACTAGCTACCTATAATGGAGTCCTTATTGCCAGCTCACTGGTAAGGGGTGTTCCAGAATCCCATGTGGAGGATGTACTTTCTAGGACCACTTCAAGTATTAACTGTCTTACTTGAGGTTCCCCTAAAAGTGGAACCTGAGACAAGGTCTTGGGAGATGGTTTACTTAGAAGATGATCCCAGCAAACCAGAGTAGGGACAGTGAGACAAGGAAGGAGAAAAACCAATAAAGGTACATGGTTGAGTTGGTTACACTGCGGGCAACTAGGCTCAGCCCTGCTGGGATCCTCTGAAGAACCATGTGGGATGCACTTTATAATTGTTTCTCTAAGGACAGAGGGTGGGCACATTTGTTCACTGACTCCTGGTCCCCATTGATGCCCCCAAAGGTGAGAGAGAAGATGGTTAGAACACAAAGGGTTTGGGGAAGGACTTGAGGCCAAAAAGGTAGGATCTGATCATAATCTTGTACGCTGTGTTAAGATTTTGAATTTTACCCTAAAAGAATCTGAAAGCCATTGGAGGGTTTTAAGCAGGAAAGTGAAATGATGATGAATTTGTTGTAGAGCTTTGTGGTAGAAGCCACTAATTATCCCCCAGTGCTACCACTCATCTCCTTCCTCAATGCTTCTTGTCTGCCAATTGGCACATGACTCCAGCCCAAGTCCCCCTTGCATCTAGGTGTGGCCATATGACTCAGTTTTGGCCAATGGGATGTGAATGGAAGTGCTGGAAGCACTATCCAAGAAGTATCTTTAAAGGGACTGTCCTCCTCCCTGTTGGCTGGACTGCAGATATAATAGCTGGAGCTAAAGCATCCATATTGGTTCATGAGGTCACAAAGTAAAAATGACAGAGCACTAAAATAAAAAGGAGCTTCAGTGCCTGACAATGCTGTGGAGCAGAGCCACCACAGTAGCCCTGAACTGCTTACCTGCAGACTTTTGGGTCTCTGTTACTCATACTCTAAACTAATTCTAACTGAAAGAGGGCTCTAGAGTGCATGCACATACATCCACTGTAAAATTATTGAAAGAATCCAGGCAAAGAGTAATAATGGCAGGTTGGACTGGGATGGTGGCAGTGGAAACAGAGAAAAGTGAATGAGTTGGAGAAGTATTTGGAGGTTAAACCTATGGCTTGGTATTTGGAGTGGGGAAGAATAAAGGGGTTGAGAGAGAAAGAGCAATCTAAGTAATGCCCAGGTTCTAGGTATGAACAAAGAAAGGATTAGTGATGGGACCTAGACTGAGCATGAAGATTAGGTGAGCAAATAATCTATTCCTTTGTTTCTAAGTAGGGACCTAGGTACCTGGTACAAGCCCCCAAAGGCACCTGCTCCCATGAAGGAGATCTTGAACCAGCTTCCAAAACCAGCTCAAGACTCATCTTTTCAGTAAACCTTCTTGGATTATTCCTGCATCTCCACCCCCAACACCATTCAACTTGTCCCTTGCTCTTCACATATCCAACATCCATTTTCAGTGTTTCATACAAAGCTCAGAAAATTTCATTAAGCACCAACTCTAAGCTCTATGTGCAATAGAAAGATGGCTTGGTTGGGAGTAGAGTGAAATCAGGCACTGTATTTACCACCAGGGATAGAAATAAAAATGAAGTTGTCTCCACTCTCAGGTAGCTCACAGAAAAGAAGGTAAATTAGTAAATACTGTCAGCTCCAGGGGAATCCATCTGATGACAAGTGTGTTCTGGGCCCATCATTTCCCCCAGTGAAAGTGGTGGTCCCTGCTTGAAGGGTTAGAGAAATCACAGATGAGGGGGTATCTGGACCAGGTGTTGAAAAAGGTGAGGACAGACATTCCTGGCAAAGGTAATCACTTATACAAAGACATTTGATGAGGAATCGGTGTCATAATTTCAGAGAATTGTTAGCCATTGAGTATTATTAGAGCATAAAATTTTCATGGCTTTTTGGAGGCGAGAGAGATGGGGAACTCAAAATATACTCAGAGCTCATGTCTGAGGGAACACTGTGAGCCACACTAAGTGGTCTGGACTATAGGTATGGGTGACAGAGAGGGAGGGGATGAGGAATTTTAGGCAGGAGAGTGCTGTGATATATAGCAAAGCAGTCATTATAATTACACGAATTACTAACAATTATTGACTACTTCCTATGTGCCAAGACTTGTGCTAAGCATTTTACCTAGATAACCTCAGGTACTCTCCACCCACTAAGATGAGTATTATTAATATCCTTATCTTTAAAGATGAGGAAACTGACATCTACGCAGATTATAGAACTAGCCCAAGGTCACAAACTAATAAGTAGTAGAGTCAGGATTCTAACTAGAGAGGTCTGCCTCCAGAGCCCATGCCCTTAACCAAGATGCTAATGCTAACATTCCCTCTCATTGCTTATGTAATGAGATGTGTAATGAGATACATTACTTTGCAACTGTGTTTTAAGTCATTCCATGTATGGAGGTGGAGAGGGAAAATAGGCAGGGTATTTTATACAGAAGAAATTTTCAATAAATATCTCTGACCAAGGGAGAAATTGAGGCATAATTATGGAATTCTAAATGGCTAAAACTAAAATGCACTTTAGAGAAAATCTGGTCCAATTCTCTCATATTCCCAGGAATAAAATTGAGGCTCAGAGAAGGGGGTCACACAGACAATTGGTGGCAGGCTCTGACTCTGATATTTTTCTTACAAGTATCAAGGAAAATGAGAAGTGCCCCCCTAGCCTATTCCTTACCACTCCTCATAGCACTATCTTTCTGGAGATACTGGCAAATTGTACTCACTCCCTGGAAGTAAAAGAACAGCTTTGTTCTTTAAAAAACAAAAAAACAAAAAAAAAACAGCAGAGGTCCCAGAAACAAAGCCAGAAATATGATGCGCATACTGCAAAGTCTGAGCCAGTAGGGAGTCAGTTGAAGGAAAAGCAAAACTTACCCCAAAGCCATCATAATGGGGAAGACTTTGACCACAAAAGAATAAAGGATTAACAGTTCAAATAAAGAGCTCTAATCCAAGTTCCTAAATCCCAGGGTGGGAGCAAGTGAGCCTGCACTGTGCATAACTACCTACCTCCACGGTCAAGGTCAAAGTCAAGCAGACAGGTGCCCAGGTTACCATATGGCAAACTGAGACGGAGCTCTGCCCCCAACTACACCATCTCTCCATCTCTCTCTCTCTCCTTACCCCCTAATGCCCAAGATCTTTTTAGTATCTCCAAAGGAAAACATTTTGAAGATATAAGACTAAATGTCTTACATGATACACATGCCCAGAAAGGGCACCAAAGTTTGGGGATTTTCTTCTCCTTCCTTGACACATTGTGACTAGGTTTGTTAAATTTCTACTCCATGTTCTGCCTGAAAGGGTAGCTGGTGGCATGGTGTAGAAGAAAGAGCATGGGACTGAGGGCCCGAAGGTTGGTCCTCCTAGCATTTGCCGTGTGACCCCGGGCTTCTTATTTACCCTTTCTAAGCCTCAGTTTGCTGCTCTGAAAAAAATGAAGGGTTTTGGGTTCTAGGATCTTAAACATGATGGGTCAGTCTCTTCACTGTCCCCTCCCAACAAACATCTACGGCCCCCTGCCTTTGCTCCGGCTGTTCCTTACCAGGAGTGCTCTCCCAGCACCCTTCCACCAATCCAAATCACCGTCCGACTTTCTCCAAGAATCCTCCCCTAATGTATTTCACAACTATATGCTCCTTACTTTGGTGGCCCTCAGCATGTCTGTGCTATTTCTCATATAAGTTGTCTTAGAATCCTTCATGCATGAGTGGATTAGCTGTCCAACTGGACAGTGAGCTCCTCCAGGGCAAGAACCCAAACTCCCATTCCTTTTCTGCTGTAAAACTTGTGGGCACTTAATACATGTCTGGATTATGCCACTCTACCCCTCAGCCAGCTTCAGCTGGCTAAAGGTCAGGCTTTACATTGGCCACAGAACAATGTCATTCACTTACTCAGAAAATATTTACTGAATACCTACTATGTGCTGGGCACAGTGCCAGGTACTAGAGATGCAACAGTGAACAAGACACTTGAAGGACTCCATAGTCTGACACCCAGGGTCCTTCACAATTGGTGCAGTCCCACCCCCTGGTGTTCTCCCACCCAATCCTCCTCCAGCTAGGATGGTCCATCCTCTTGCCTTCTGCCTCTCCCTGATTTTACTCATGCTGAATCCCTTGCTGGGAAGTCCTCTCCACTCCTCACCATCTTCATAATTCCAGAGAATAAAGAAGAGAAGGAAAAGAAGGAAGAGTGAGAAAAGGAAGCAGGAGAAAGGATGACCAGAAATCATAAATCCAGCCCAACCATCAAGGGCAGGGAAAAACTCTGCCAAATTCCATCCTGTTGGCTGGGATCTAGAAACCTACTGTCTAGCCCACAGGCCAGTGTTAGGGTCCCCTAGTGAAAAGTGAAGTTCAGGACACCTCTCATTCATCCCAGATATGCACCCCTGCCAGGCACCCCTCACTCTCCTTCCAGATTCATCCATCAGCCCCCACAGGCTACCAACTCATTCCTACGCCACTTGCTTCCCTATAGTGGTGCCGCTGAACCAGAATGCTTAGGTGAATGGCTGAATGAGCCGGTGAGTAACAAACACACAAACCTGCCATCCCTGGTATTTTTCCTTAATTGGATTAAAAACAAAATTTAGTTTCCCTTCTTTTCCTCTTAATGCATGCTACAGATCAGTGCTCCTAATGATTACACCCCAGCACCTGCTGTGCAGGAGCTCTGGGATGCCAGTGGGTAGTGTCTAGAGGGCCAGCACCCCACTTTGGCCCAGCATTCCTGGCCCCTGCTCTCACCCTCTCCCCTGCCTGTGCTGGAGCATGTTTGGAGAAGGGTGACCTAAGGATGATATGGAAGAGACTGGCTAGCTCACCAAACCATTTCCCATTTCTTCGTGGATGTGCCACCAGCCCATATTTCCCAGCCTGCTTGGCCCTTAGGGTCAGCCATGTGACTGGGTTCCAGCCAACAGGAAGGTGGGCAAGAGTGATGTGCATCATTTCCGGACATGCTGGCTAAATGAAGAAGGGCAGGAGGGCAGAACCCAAGGAGGAAGGAAACAGGGAGGTGGAATTACTACACAGAAGGCTGCCTGCTGAATACCAGCACTGAACGGTAGTTACTTGAATGGGACGTCGACTCCTGTATGTCAGTGAAGCCCCTGAGATTGGGACATGGTGTGTCACAGCAGTTAGCCTAACCTGACGACCCCAGTTGGACTCTTAGCCCCATCATGGGGGGACAGCTGAGGAACTGCTGCCCTGGAGAAGAGGACGTTTAGCAGAGAACATTATACATTATCCTCAAATACTTTATGCACTGTCAGGGCGCAGAGTTGTCCTGTGTGACCCCAGAAAGCAGTTGTAGGACCAACAGGGGGAAAAATGACAAGGATGCAGATCACAGCTGGACACAGGGCAGGAAGATGTGGACACAGGGAGACCTGAGGAGATAGTGAGCTCCCATCACCGGGGGTGTGCAAAGAGGTAGGAAAGCTGTAGAAGCTACTCGAGCATCAGCTAGCGGCTTGACACCAGCTTCCTATTTTGAAGCTATGTTCAAGAACTTAGATTCTGTGATTTTATTATCTGTCTTTCCCAACAAAGACGCTGCCTCCTCCATCAGTCCAGGATCTCCCCAAGGCCCCAGCTTGATTCTCAAGTGAGACAGAAAGCCCCCGGGGCATGAATCCTAAGTCTCCTTCCAACTCCACCCCAGCTCCTCCCAGCCCCAGCACCCATCAAGGGCCCCATGTTCACATGTGGGGGAAGACTCAGTGTTTGGGGAACACCTGGTTACTAGGGAAAGCTGGATTTGAGCCCAAAATCTCTATTCCTGAGCGGGAGAAGGAGGGGAATGAACAGGCAAGTCTGACTGGGTAGTGGAAGCAGGAGCCGGAAACTGATCTGAAAAGCAATTTGAGCTGGAGGAAAAGAGGGCTGGCTGCTCCCAAGTGTCCAGCAAAGACAGTAATCTTCATTTCTCTCAGCTTTATCCAAGGGGAAGGCTCAGCAGGGGCTTCAATAGTGTATTCTCATGAGAAGCTCTGGCTCAGCTCTCCAGAGGCTTTTTGACATGAGAGTCTGGACTGTGTTCTCCACCAGCACACACACGTTGGGTGTGCGCGTGCACACGCACACACACACACACACCCCTTTCCACCTCTGCTCTGGCCTCCGGAGAAAGGACTGCTATCTCCTCAAATATTTCCCAGAGCCAAGCTCCCAAGAGCACCCTGAGATTTCTAAGAAATCTAGACTGGGGGAGTGGCAGGGAAAGATGCAGAGGGAAAAAAGGCTTTGGGGCATTTTCCTGTAAGAATCATTAAGGCGTATTAAATCCTGAGGTCTCCTCCCCCTGCCCACACCCAGCCTCACCTCCACCCAGGGCCTCCCAACACGCATGCACCGCATTAGGGCCAAACTGAATTAGAATAATTAACTTTTGGTCACACTTTTAATTTGATGCCGGAAATAAGAGAGCTAATGGAGATTAAATAAGGCTCTGACTCCAGAGACCAGCCTGGAAGCTGCACAGGGAGGCCCTGGGTTCTGGTGGGGAGGGAAACAAACAGCCAGAGGAGAGAAGCTGAGACGGATGTGTACCGCGTGTGAAACACACGCCTGTCCATGTGTGGTTGCACATGTATTCATTCTCGTGTGCACTCACTGCATGTGGGAACATGCCTCTGCCACACGTAGGCAAACGTGCACTTGTCAGTACACGTACACGTGTGTCTGGAGGTTTGCACACATGAGTGTCTCTTTGAATGCGTGTGTGCAAGGGTGTGCGCGCATTGCTTTAAATCCTAGGCAGGCAAAGCTCGCTTGACTTTTATGGAATCATAAATGTCTTCAAAGCCATCTGCTGCTTGAGCCTCTTCCACCATATTTCCCCCAAGAGAGCACACGTCAACCCACCCTTGGCCCTGATCCGGCACTCACCACCACAGAAGGCGGCCTGCAGCTCTCATGGCTAGGGAGCACTTCCCTCCTTCCCCACTTGCCCATACAGCCCTGCATCTGCCCCCAGGGTCACGCAGGACAAGGCCAATCTGTCCCCCACAGCATCTCCTGGAGATGTGACTATTTCCTTCTCCGTGATCTCTTCTCTAGGTGAGGCATCTGGTCCTCACCTAGCATCTCCCTCCCAGAAATGCAGGGCTTCTTTTTCGGATGAAAGAAAATAAAAAGCGCTGTGCCCTTATTTTTTAAATCTTCTTTTTTTTTTATTTTTTATTTATTT
Organism: Phoca vitulina; assembly: GCF_004348235.1. Taxonomy (NCBI): domain Eukaryota; kingdom Metazoa; phylum Chordata; class Mammalia; order Carnivora; family Phocidae; genus Phoca; species Phoca vitulina. Next base: position 16,739,217 of record NW_022589743.1, on the reverse strand, counting down.
GAGAGAGAGAGACACAGTGGAAGAGGGAACACAAGCAGGGGGATTGGGAGAGGGAGAAGCAGGCTTCCCGGAGCCCGACGCAGGGCTCAATCCCAGGACCCTGGGATCATGACCTGAGCCGAAGGCAGACACTTAAGGACTGAGGCACCCAGGTACCCCTGTGCCCTTATTTTTTTTAAAAAAGAGAGAGAGAGAGAGGCCTCCCTAGATCCTCCTACAGGACATCATGTGGCGCAACATTTGTACATGGCACTGAACACTCCATCACACGCCAGAGCACGAGGCAGGTGGGCTGGGAGAACGGCAATGTCAGAGGGCCCTTTGGAGTCATCTGCTCCAGCCAGGGTCAAACTTCACATGCATCAGAATCATCGGGTGGGATTTATTAAAACACAGATTCCCAGGCGCTCACCCAGAAGCTTTGATGCTGAAGGTCTACAGAAAGCACCGGTCCTCTGCATTTTTAACAAGCCACCCAGGAATGATCATTTAAGCATACGGACATCGTCCAATCCCCTCATTTTACAGATAGGGAGACTGAGGCCCAGAAAGAGGAGAGATGCTCAGAATGAGTTATAACCTAAGCCAGGACCGGCACCCTGTCTTCTAGCCCCTGGTGCTCGTTCCTACTACCAACCCCAGAGACAGCATCCCTCTGAACCAGTTTCTCCCAAGGGAGCCCATCCCCCCTCCACCACCACGAAGCAGAGATATCCAGGCCTCAGAGAGAAGCATCCTTCTTCAAATCTGACATTTCCATCTGTTCCCACACTTATCCTTGGCCAGGGGGTCAGGAAGAAAGAAGCAGGGATCAGGAGCCTCCAGTCTGCCAAATGAAGTGTTCCCAGCCCTGGAGGAGCTGAGATTCACGGAGGCCACCACTGTTGGAAGGAAATTCCCAGCAGGCAGTGAGGAACAGATGGAGGTCAGGGCCTCACTGAGGATGCCCGGGCGAGGGGAATGAGCCTGGCAAGGGGAGACCAGCCTGGAGTTTCTCAGCAGGAGAGGACACCAGACATGCAGGATCTGGTGGCCACAGGAGGCCTTGCCTCCCAAAGAAGCCAGAGTTACTTTCCAGAAGGTCTGGCCACATCCTCTGCCGTACGGACCTGTCACAGTCCAGGGGCCTGAGGTCCACAGATCAAACCTAGCCCCATGGACACAGGGACCAGAGAGGACAAATGACCTGAGATCACACAGCGTTTAGGGCAAAGTGCAATCTCCTACTGCCTGGCCCGGCCTTTCCACTGTACCCTTCTCTGATGTCTTGCTACAAGAAACCAGTCCCAACTGCAATTATCTCCAGTAAAGAAGAAACAGAAATAATAAGCACAATGTTAGAGCAGCTCTTCTCTCGACAAAACAAAAACAAAACCAAAGTGCCTGAGACCAGACCAGGAAAAACTGTCTTTCACCAACACTGACCTTCCTCACTACCTACAAGCATTGTCTCCCTGCCCTGGCCCCCAGGACACTCCCACTTGCTAGGATTAAGTGAGAGCCGGCAGGTGCTTTCAGAGCTCAGGGTCCCATGGGCACCAAACGTAGGAGACTAAAAAGGAAGAAAAGGGAATTTGACTTCTTTCGAGCTTGCTCCCTGATTTCATTTGGCCTGAGGTCTTATTTCTCTTATGCCTTGCAACCAAGGTCACATTCCATTTCCAATGCTGTTTTCTGAGATTCCCCAGAGGAGAGGTGGAGCAGCCCTGACTGCTCCAAAGTCACTCACTGTCACCGTCACCCTCCGCCTCTGCCAGCAACAGCCCCACCAGAGTCCAGTAGGAAGAGCTGGGAGCTGTGGGGCCGCTGTGGGAAGGACAGTGAGTGCAGGGGGCAATAAGGGAAGAGCCAAGCCCAGTTCCCTTGCATGGCAGCCGACAGAGCCCAGGCTGAGTGGGTCCCTCCATTTCTCCAGTTGCTGGGAAGAGTGTGAGCAAGGCAAGCAAAGATGGGTCCTTAATGCCCTGCCCTACCTATGGGAAAGGGCTGTGGCTCACAGGGAGGGGTCCAGTTGGGAGATGGGGTGGGTTCTGCCCAAGTTCAGCCTCTCACTTTCTCAGGCCCCACGTCCCCAGCTCCCCCACGCCCCCTGCTTGAGTACGCCAAGAGGTATCAGACATCTGCCCAAAGCACGCTGCGCATGTGACCCCACCAGGCCGGCATGTCCTTGGACCCAGCCTTCCCCATCACTAGTAGCAGACCATTCCTGACCCTGCCAGGCCCCCGATGCCTCACATCCCACTTCTCCCCTGAGAGCACCCCTCCCCCTTCTCCCCATTCCTGCCTTTGCCCAGGGAGGAACACTGAAGGAAAAATCCCAGGTGCTGCGTAAGGCACAGGATGGGGAGGCTGATGCACGCAGGGATCCGAAGAAGCCCCTCTCCCCCAGAAGGTAAGTTGGTATCTGAGACCTGACGGGGGGGTGGGGTTTGTCTGCAAAAGAGGGTTGGAAAGGAGTGTTCCGGGCAGAGAAAACAGCTTGTGCGAGGCTCCCAAGGAGGGAAAAGCTCAACTCACTCAAGGACAACGCAGAGCCTCCCCTGAAGGGAGACAGGGAGCCAAGGCAGCTGGGAGGAACCAACAGTTCCTGGGGCTTCTGTGCCGTGGGGCCGAGGGCAAGTGTACCCAGGTGAGGCATCAGGCCCAGAGGCACAAATCGGGCCTTTCCAGGTGGGCTGACTCTATAGTGAAGCTCCCACCTTTCTGCTGAAGCCCAGGCAAGCTCCTTGACTACTCCTCAGGAGCCTTGTCTAGAGAGAGGAGAAAATACCTCACAAGCTGGTGTGATGATTTAAATTAAATTGTATTGGTAGGAACAGTGCTCAACACCTACTGTCTACTTAACACAATTGCTTTCTCCTCCTACACCTAACTCAGAAGCTTGCACTGCACGTCCAGCCCTTTCCTCCCTCTGAGGCATACAGCATAGAGGTGAAGGTCACCTGTCCCCATGAACCCCACACCTTCTACCAAGTACAACTCACTCTGAGAGCGGAAATGGTGCTTTTTCATCTTGTGGCCTCACGGAGCCTTGCTAATGTGGAAAAATTTGTCTCCCTGCTTCAGCTCTTGCCCTGCTCACACGAGGCCCAACCCAGCCATCAGAGCAATCCCATTAAAATCGAAGTCAGGTCAGGGCACTGCTCTGCTCAGAACCTTCCAATGGTTCCGTCTCACTCAGGGTAAAAGCCAGTCACGACCATGACCTACAGAGCCCCGCGTGGCCTAGTCCTCACGATCTTCTGCTCTAATCACCTACCACTCTCCCCTGCGTCCTTTCAGCTCCAGAAACACTGGCTTCCTTGCTACTCCTTACCTGCCTCAGGGCCTTTGCACGTACACAGATATTCACATGCCCGTCCCCGCTTCCAGATCCTTACTCGGATGTCATCTGCCTTCCCAGCTGCCATCAACGAACTGTACCACCAACACCCCCACTCTCCACTCTGTGCTTTATTTTTTTCCTGCATAACATGAGTCATCATTAATAATGCCATTTTAAAAATTGATTTTGTTTGTTTTTGTCACCCCCTCTAAAATGTAAATTCCTTGGGGGCAAGGCAAAGTGTCTTTTTTATCTTTTTATTTTATATTATTTTTTACTGGTTTTGTTCATTCTGAATCCTTCAGTACCTACAACCAACAGTTGCCTGGCACATACAGAACATTTGGGAAATGAATGGGGGCAGAGGCAGGAAGAAGGAAAGTTTCTTCTCAGAGTCCCTGGTTGCCATCAGAGGCACTGGACATCTCATCTCAGACAAAGGCGGGTGTCAAATCAAGGCTGGGATTTTAGGTGGACAGGAAGCACACAGTTCATTCGGCGCACCTAATGCTCGAAACTACCCTACCCAGAGGGAGAGAATTCTGACCTCCAGGAGGGGGAAGGCAAATTTCCAACCACGGGCGAACCCCACGGAAAAGACTGGTATGGATCACAAATTCGCCCTCATTCTGCAGTGCCCTTCACCCCCACCTGTGAGAAGATGCATGAGGCACAGAATCCAGAACAGCTCCGTAACCCATCAGCCTCCCTGGGAGCGCTCCCAGAGATGCCTGGCAAGTTTTTAGTGTGGCCCGTGCAGGTGCAAACACCACTGGCTTTTACTGGCCAGGGCCTTGGGAACTCCCTGCCCCTCCGCGGCCTCCCACCTTCCAAATGTGGGAGACAGCAATCCCTGTCTGCCGACCTCACAGGGCTCCTGCAAAGCCCAAGTGTGAGTGAACATGGAAACTTCCATGCAGGTGTTCCTCTGGTCCCTGAACTCTCCTCCACCCAAACCAGTTTCTTCATGATTCTAAGAACAAACACTTCCTCTTCCCCTTCACGTGCAAACCAGTTTAAAACTCCAGATTTTGCAAAAAGAAAACTCATCTTGGGGTGCCTGGGTGGCTCAGTTGTTAAGCGTCTGCCTTCGGCTCAGGTCATGGTCCCAGGGTCCTTGGATCGAGTCTTGCATGGGGCTCCCTGCTCAGCAGGGAGCCTGCTTCTCCCTCTGCTGCTCCCCCTGCTTGTGATCTCTCTCTCTCTCTCTCTCTCTCTGTGTCAAATAAAGAATCTATTAAAAAAGAAAAGAAAACTCATCTCTCTGGATCCCTTTGCTTGCTTTATGTCTTTGTGTCTCTAATTAATTCGATGTCTTTTTCTCTCTCCTTTGGCTTCTATTGTTGTCTCTGTGTGTGTGGCTGGTTGCCTGCCTGCCTGTCCATCCGTGTGCTCCCTGTTTCCTACTTTCTCTGCCTCACTCTGTACATCTGTCTGTGTGTCCCTCTGTCTTACACTTGCTTTCCATGTGTCTCCTGCTTTGTCTCTCCTCTCTCTTCTCCTCAGTCTATTGTTTCCCCATCTGTCCTGTGACCTGTCTCTGTGTCTCTGTATCTGAATGTGTTTCTCTCTGTGTCTTACCATCTCCCCCTTTCTAGCTCTCACTTTCTCTGTCCCCCTCTCCTTGAATCTCTGCGCTCGCTCTCTCTCTTCCCGCCCGCTCCCTAGTTGCTTCTTGTCTCTGTGAGGATTTATGTAACACAGACAGCAGTAGCAGTAGCCAATTTGAAAGGCTGCTCGCAGATATAAGAACTTAATGCTACCTTAGGCTTCAGGAAAATGAGCTGTGGTCCTCCTGAGAGCCCCTTTGCTCAGGGATGCCAGGACCTTCTCCTCTCTCCTCCTGAAATGGAGAGAGGCAACACTTTTTTTTTTTTTAGATTTTTATTTATTTATTTATTTGAGAGAGAGAGGGAGCACAAGCAGGGGAAGCAGCAGAGGGAGAGGGAGAAGCAGACTCCCCGCTGAGAGGGGAGCCCAACGCAGCTCCATCCCTGGACCCTGAGATCATGACCTGAGCCAAAATCAAGAGTCAGGCATCCTCAAGCCCCTGCTGTGTTCAGGGACCTTTGTTCCTCCTGGTTCCCAGGGAGTAAGAGTCACAGTTGGTCTCCACCTCTAACTAGCACACTGGACACAGCACAGAATTCAGAGTCGGGATACCTGGGTCTCACCCCACCCAAGGAAGCGTTGAGCAGATCTTGGTCCTGTTCTGAGTCTGTTTCCTATCTGGAAAACGGCTACAATACTCTAAGTTTCTAAGAAAACCCGGGGCATCCTGCTGTAGGGGAATCAAGTGACCCCAGATCATAGCACATCTTGATGACAGGCGGGACTGTGGCCACAGCTTTAAGAGAGGAGGTGTCAGGGCCAACAAAAGCCCACAGAGAAGGTACCAGGAGAGTGACTCAGTGACTCGAGGGTGGAAAGCTCTCTTTCCTTTCACCCACCCCATGGCTGGTGCCTGGGATGTCTACCGTGACTGCTTAGTTTCCCTAACGCACTTGGCCCATGCTAAACCCGCACCCAGCCGATCACGTTTGGCATGAGGCATGAGCACATCTGATCCTTTCTCAGCAGTAGCAGCTGAGGGCCAGAGAGAAAGTAGGAGAGAGGTGGGGTGGAGAACATGGGCACCTGATTCCCAGGGTTGGTGGGGAGAGAAGGTGAGAAGGAAGGTAGGGGGAAGAAATAAACATTTATCGAGCATACGCTCTGGAACTTGCTCAGTGCAAAGTGCAGGAATGGAGCCTTGCTCAGAAAGGTTAGAAAACTTTGCGGAGGTTGCCCAGCCCGTAAATGAGCATGCAGGAGTTGTTATGCATGTCTGCCTGGCTCCCAACGTCTATGCTTTTTCGGCAGCCAGGGGGACTTTTAAAGGAGAGAAGAATTTCAAAAAGGAAGGGAAACTTGCAGACACACTTTTCCTACTGTGCATGTCCCCAAAAGTCATCCTTATCTGTGAAAAAGGCAAGGGGAGGTGGGTTTGCTAGGTCTGCAAAAGAGAATCTGGGAAGTATTTTGAAGGAGGAGCTCAATTTCTGCTTTCAGGTACTTGCAGGGCCAACATCAGGGAGGCAAAAAGATGTCATCTATTTCCACAAAATAAAGACAATGGACGCAGACTGCAACAAGAGGAACTTGGAGCAGACTGGAGGAAGGACTTCCCACCCATCAGAGAACTGATACAGGCTTGAGTTCACCCTTGTGAGTTATGTAAGTAAAGGAGGGGGCTCCTTTCCTAAAAAGCATTGGAACGGTGCAAACTTGTGAGGACACAGAAAAACCCTCTGCACCAAATGACCTATTGGCGGCTTCTACAACTCTGAATGTAAGGTGTAGGTAAATACAGGTGTAGGTAAACCCTTAGGGGCATAGGTGTAGGTAAACATGCCACCACACACACACACACACACCCCACACACATTTCTTGGAGGCTTAAACACATGTGTTTCTCCCTGATGAGGCTCTGCAGCCCACCCACAGCTAGACTCACCAGCCCCCACCCTCAACTCCCTCTGTGTGGCCGGACTGCGAGGGGAGGGGCCCTCAGGTGGGCTGATGGGCAGTGGTGCCCCCCAGACAGGCAGGAAGCCAGAGCAGACATTTCTATCTCCTCATCGCTCCGAGCCCTCTGCCTTTCAGGAAGCCAAGTCAGGAAATTAACAGGGAGCCAAGACGCCTCCAGACACCTGCCCGGAAATTCAAACCTGGAGCAGGTGGGGGCTGGCTCAGAAGGCAAAGCCTGTGATGGGAGGGGGCTCCATGCACTGGACAGTGGACACATGCAGGGGGTGGGCACCAGCCCTTTTTAGGGGAGTATCCAGTGTCACAGATAACCAACATGGGCTGCCTGGGATGGGATAGGAGGGCACAGCCAGCTTGTCCTGGAGAGCGCGCTCCACTCAAAAGCAGGAGGCCTCAGAGCAGAAGAGTGCTGGCAGCAATTTAGTGATTTGTTCTATGGCTGCTTGCACCTAAATCCCATGGAGGAGGTGACAGAGGGGACAGAAATGATGAGGCTTCTCCCTAAAACCAGGAGCCTGAAAAGAGGCCACATGAACACTGAGGCAAGCATGGGTTTTAGAGCAGGGCAAACCTGGGTTCAAACCCATACTTTGTCACTTACAAGTTCTATGACCTTCGGTCTCAGTTGGCTCATCAGTGAAATGGGCATAGCAGTAGCCACCTGCATTAGTCAAGGTAGGCCAACTGTTCTAACAAATAATCCCTCAGATCTCTGTGGTTTAAAGACCTATTTCTTACTTGCAGTCTACACCTTGGGGGAAGGAGAGCTGTGCTCCGTACAGTCATTCAAGAACCAGGTTCTTCTTTTTAGACTACCCCAGGGCCTTGGGACCTCCAGACCAGGGTTTCTCAATCTCAGTGCTACTGGCATCGGGCTGGATAATTCTTTGTAGTGGGGGCTGTGCTATGCATCCTGAAATGTTTAGCAACATCCCTGGCCTCTACCCACTAGATACCAGTAGCATTTCCCCAACTTTTGACAACCAAAAATGTCTCCAGATATTGCCAAATGGACATCCCCAGCGGAAGAGGGAGCAAAATCGCCTTGTTTGAGAACCACTGCTTTAGACCCTCCACAGCTAACCAACTGAGGAGGAAAGAGAGAACACAAGGCATTTCACACCGGCAGTTTGAGGGAGCCAGCCAGGAAGCAGCGGAGCGCATTACATTGCCCACATTCCATTGGCCAGCTAGAGGTCACATGGCCCCACTGCTGGGCAGGCTGGGAAGTGTAGTCCACTGCTTGTTTGGAGGAAAAGGAAATGGTGGAGCACATAGTCTTGCCTCCGCCACACCACCTCTTGGGCTACTGGGATGATCTGATGAGCTGAGGATTTTATGTAAATAAAATAAATAAAATGCATGGCACATGGAAGGCTCTCAACAAATCCTAATGACTAATATTCTTGGAAGGTCTGCATGAGCTCCACACCACACTGTGCACTTAGAATGCATTATCTCACTGGATCCCCATTTGCTGATAAGGAAACTCAAGTGCAGGGAGAGTAAGTATCTCCTGCAAGGACACAGAGTTGGTGGCTCTGGAAGGCGGGCTCCAGCAGCATCTTGAGCCCTCTTCTACACTCTCTGCTAAATGTTAGTCTCCTGCCCCAAATTCCCTCATCATGCTGTCACATGTGACATGGCCGTCCAACGAGTCATAGATTCACAACACACCTTCTCTACACAAAGGAGGAAACCAGGGCCCAAGACGAGACTGTCCGGGGCCACTCAGCTAGAAAGCAGCAGAGCCAGAACTAGAACCCAGGCCAACTGGCTGCAGATGCAGCACTCTCTGGGGAGAAGGCCACTTCTGTCCTCTTGCCATGGGGTAGAGATACTGGCAAAAATCTCTGCTTTCTGCCCCCCACCCCCATCTCTGCCTGGATCAGATCCTGCTCTAGGCCTGCCACAAGTTTGTAGCATAACCCTTAGCAATCTCTTCTGCGAGGGCTAATTTTGTATGTCAGCTTGACAGGGCCACGGGGTGCCCAGATATTTGGTTAAACATTATCCTGGGTGTTGTCTGCATGGGTATTTCTGGACGAGATTAAAAATTGAATCAATAGAGTGAGTAAAGCAGCTTGCCCTCCCTAGTGTGTGTGGGCCTCATCCAATCTGTTGCAGGCTTGAATCGAACCAAAGGCAGGGTAAGGAAGAATTCACTCTCTCTGCCTGACTGTTGAGCTTGAACATTGGTCTAGAGCTTACACTGTTGACTCCCAGATCTTCAGTTTGCCACCAGCAGATCTTGGACTTCTCAGCCTCTGTAACAGTGTGAGCCAAGTCCTTATAATAAAATAGATAAATAGCTATAGATATATAGATATAGATGTACACACATATATACATATTTACAGCTGACCCTTGAATCACTCAGGAGTTAGGGACACTGACCCCTTCTCCCCATGCAGTTGAGAATCCATGCATAACCTTGGACTCCCCAAAATTTAACTACTAATAGCCTGCTGTGGACTGGAAGCCTTACTGAGAACATAAACAAATAATTAACACATATTTTGTGTATGTATTATATACTCTATTCTTACAACAAAGTAAATGAGAGAAAAGAAAATGTTAAGAAAATTGCAAGAAAAAGAAAATAAATTTGCAGCACTGTACTGCATTTATTGAAAAAAAATCCTCATATAAGTGGACCCACAGTTCAAACCCATGTTGTTCAAGGGTCAGCAATATATATATATATATTTTTTCCCCCCTCACTGTTCCCATCTGCAGTCCCATTTAGCCCCCTTATCAATCCTGTGGGGAAGGTGAGGGCATGGCCTCCATCCTACACAGTGCCCTGCACACACAGCCAAGAAGAAGTAGAGTCACAACTAAAGCCCAGTCCTGTCTAGTGCCAGACTTGGGGCTTCCTCCCAGGACTCTCCCTTTCCAATACTCTGGAATTTTGCCATTCTGAGCCTGAGCCACACCCAGCCAAGGTCACCGACACTCTGGAACTCAGCCTGGGGCAAGGCTCTAAGAAGAGAGACCCCTTGTTCTCAGGAAAGGCTTCCCAAACTTTGGACACAGGAGGGATAAGATACTGCCCTTGCTCTCAAGAGGGGGTATCCTCGACTCCTCTTTCTCCCTCACCTCCACAACCAGCTGGACCCCAAGCCATATGGCCAGAGTCAATCTGGAAGGATTCAGAGGTGAGCTGAAGGCATCCTCCAGAGAGGCAGCAGCAACATCAGGCCTGACTGGGGAGACTGCGTGTTGGCCTTGTTCCCCTGGCCCTGCTCAGGTGCAAGGTCAATGTTACCCACCCACATCCAGCCTGACCCTCCTGCCACAGACCCGCCCCCACTGGGCCGCTCCCTCTCCTCCTACCTCCAGTTACCCCTAATCCAGCTCATGTTATGGCTTAAGTGGCTCTGCATCCTTCTGGTTCCCTTCATCCTCGCGGCTACCCACTTAGGTCAGACCCTCTTCATCTCTTTCTATAATGGCCTTCTCACTGGTCCCCAGCGTCAGCTTTTACCCTGCCAACCCATCCCCTACAATGCTGCCAGAATAATCTTTCTGACAACCCCGGCTATGTCACTCCCCTGCTTGAAACCTTCCATGGCTCCCTGACACCCTCAAGACAAAACCCGGACTTGTCAGTCAGGCCCACAAGATGCTGCTTTGGCTCCTGTTAGCCTGCCGCCCCTCAAGCATATCCTCGGCCACTCTTCCTTGCCCTCAGAGCCTCAGCAACGCCAGATTACTCATGGTTTCCCTGAATATATCATTGTCTCAAGCCTTCTTTCACTTTGCCTAAGTTGTTCCCTCCACGTGAATTGTGTTTACTAGGGTACACAGCAAATTCCTATTCATCCTTCAAAGCCCTGCTCAGATACGACCTTCAGTCTGAAGCCTTTCCTTACCATCTCCTCCCCACGAGAGCACTAATTATAATACTTAACATGCATTGGGTGCTTACAGGCATTATCCTAGACCCACTGCATGTGTCTCATTTAATTTAATCACCCAGCGCTATGAGTAGAGTGCCAGTTTTGAAAATGCACCCCCGCCCCACTCCTTAAACCTAGATGGGTTTGTGACTGCCTCAACCAACAGAGTGGGGCAGAAGTGATGCAGGGTGCCTTCCCAGACTGGGTCACGAAAGATCACGCAGCTTCCACTTTGGGCTCTTGCTGTCCGGACATTTCCCCTCAGGAGGCTCCCTCTCAGCAGCCACCATGCTGGGAGAAGTCCAAGTCCAAGTCCAAGCTCTGCTCTGCAGTCCCCACTTGAGCCCAGCCTTGGAGTCACATGTGAGAGAGAAGCCTCCAGATGATTCTAGCCCAGCATGCTCATCACCCCTAAACAATGATGTCGTCCAGCTGAGGCCCCGGACATTGTGGAGCAGGGACAGTCCATCTCCACTGTGCCCTGCCCAAATTCCTGACCACAGAACCTGTCAGCACACAATAACGTGGTGCTTGTTTGTGCCCCTGAGCTCGGGGGCTTGTTATACGGCAATAATAGTCACAAATCCGTTAGAGCCCACCTCATTTTACAGATGAGAAAACAGAGGCGCCACCAGGTTAGGTAACTTGCGTGAGGTCCTAAGGCTAGGAGGGAGCTAAGCCAAGACCAAAAGCCAGACAGTCAAGCTCCAGAGTTGGCCCTCTTCTGCAGTTTTCTCACGGCCAAGATCATGGACTACTCCAGCGTCTGTCTCCCCCTTAGGACCGAGCTTCTTGCGGGCAGGGATGTGTCTCCTGTCTCTGCTCCCAGCACTGGCTCAGCTCCGGGCACAGAGCCGATGCCAAGGACAGGTTTGCTGAAGTGACCCGAACAGCACAGGGGGGGTCCCTGTGGGTGGGGTGAGGGTGGGGTTCAGGCCACCGGAGCTGAGCCTGTTGGTGGTGCCATGGTCTCCCCACAGGCTCGTCTAGTGCTGCCCTGCTGATCCCAGGCCCTCGCCCCACCCAAGCCTCTGACTCATATTCTGTTTAAATTTATGATTTTCTGCCCAGTCTGCGCCCCAGTGCCCAGCGACCCAGCTGACAGCTTCATTAAAAACAGCCTTTGGCGCCTCTCAGTCCAGCAGACCACACGGGTATGTGTCATCATTGACCCCAGAGCCCTGGCCACCTCCCCACCCCGCCACCGACGACACATGGGACAGCCCAGCTTCGAGTCACGTGTTTGAATGTGCATTAGTTACCACCACGGACCCCTCCCCTGCCACACTCCCCTGGGTCTGGAATCGAGGGGCAACCTCTCCAGTCTGAGGCACCCCAACAGATGCATCCACACCCGATAGGTGTCCCTCAGGGAAGAAGGAGCCTGGGACCAGGAGTCAGTGCAGATGGCGGAGGGCAGACCCTGGCTCCGTGCTGGGGCAACGCTGGCCTTGGGGAAGTCATCCCCCCTTCTGGACGTGACTTCTAGCTCCCAAAGGAAATCCCAGAATGATTCCTTAGGGAGTAGAACTTCTGGGGAATTGCATTCCAGAGAAGGGACTTCTCCTTCAGCCCCACTGTCCCCTGCTGTCCCACTGGCTGACGTCAGCAGACCACTCAGCTTCACCCCCCCTTACAGGCTCAGATAAGAGGCTGGCCAGCCTTCAGCTGAGAGGTGAGACAAGCACATGGCCGGGGCCTGCCGAGCTGATGCGAAGATGAAAGAAGAATAAGAAAATAGCGACCATTTCTTAACATTTTTCTGCACCCCAGACACTCTTCTATGGGCTTTACCTGCAAGAATTAATTTATTCACCCCAACAGCTCTAGTCATGTAGGCACAGTTGTTATTCCCATTTTGCAGATGAGGAAACTGAGGCATGGAGGCAACAAATGACTTGGCCGAGGTCTCACAGCTAGCAAGCAGAGGAGGCAGGAGCCAAATTCAAGCAGACCAGATCCAGAGTCCTGACCCCTTAACCCTCTCACACCAAGGTAAGTGCTTGGCACAGTGTGTGGCACGCACAGAGGTGCCCAACCACCCTTCGCCCCCTCCCATGGAGGAGGGAGAAGGGCTAGGAAGCGTGGACCCTAGGGGCCACAGGGAGGAACCACCACCCCTCCTCCAGAGCAGGGGCAGACCCTCCCCATCTGCCTGTGGTTTCACTGAGCCTGAGCCCCGTGAGGAGTGAGGATGAGGAGGGTGAGGAGGCTACCTCCTGCGTGCCTTGTCCTTTTGTCCTGCTTGCATGAAAAAGGGATCCAAGAGTTATTTACTACAGAGGTTTCATCAAGATGTTCTCACCCTTACTGTACATCCTTTAAAGGTGAAATAAAAGTATATAAAGGGGAAAAAAAAGGATTTTTATTTGGCATTATAAAAGCCATTGGCAGATGTTCCCCTGGAAGGGGATAAAACAGCTGAAAACTCCGCAGTGACATTGTTCTGGGAGAACCCTCCCAGCCAGCCTGAGCCTGGAAGGTGCACCTGCAGGAGGGCTGCCGAGAGGGGCCCTGCACAGCTCTGGGCTCCACCGGGTGGGCCTGCTCCTGCATCCCCAGGGCCTGCAGCTGGGATAGCAGAGTAGGAGCTTAATAAATGCTTGTTACATTCAAGAGTGAATCAAAGAATGACCATCGAGCGAACACTTGCCCAGATCTTGCCTGACTGTCCCTAGTGGGAGGGCGGGCATGGACCTGAGTATCATGGTGCCCAGCCCCTTGAGACTGACTTCCTAGTAAATCGAAGCGATCACACTCTCACATCCACACATTTGTCCCTCTGCTCTTCTGCCTAAAGTGATTTTAACCCAGGCCTCCTGCCTCCATCTGTCTGCAATATCAATTCCTCACGCACCCCCCTCCCTATTTCCAACCTTGACCTCTAAGGGGCCTCCTCCTCCTCCTCTTGCTGGGTTCGGTGCTTGCCTTGGTGCTCCTCCAGGCTCTGTACAGTATCTTAGGTGCCTAAGTCTTTGTTTCTCTCAAGAAAACGTATATTCCTCAGAACAGGGGTCCTGGTAGGAAAACTCAAAAAGTATGTCTCAGATGAATGAATGAAAGAAGGAAGGACATTTGCATGATCCTTGACACTTTACAAAGTTGCCCCATATATGCTCCAAGAACTCTCACAGTACCCACCCCACATGTGGTATCCAGCTTTGACATCGTAAATCTCAGTTTATATATAAGAAAGTAGAGACTCAGAGAAAAGCAAGAGTTGCCTATGATAACATGAGTAGGTATGTCCTTGAATCCAGTTCTACATCCTTCACTTTCCCACTTTACCAAGTTGAAATTCACAAACTGTCACTCTTGCCCAATACACACACATACACACACACAAGTGCATGCACACACACATAAATGTATGCACACACAGATGAATACATACATGCACATATGTACACAGATGCATGTACACACATAGGTGTGCTCACACACATACACAGATGCATGCAAATACATGTATGTATGTACATGCATACACACATACACACACGTGCCAACAAGCAGAAATGATTTGCCCAGAAAGAAAAACAGGAGTTGAGGAAAGAGGAAAGAAGTCCCAAAGGCCCCCCTCAATGCCTCCCACATCACTATCAGGCTTTGCCTTTGATTTTCAAACTTTTAATTTTCACATCATCAGTTACTACATCAAAGCGATTTTAATGTAGGTGCCCTGGACCCAGGGTTTCTAGCAGCTCTGATTCTAAATTCCTCTTCCCACTGGGTCCACATCACCAATGGCATTTCACTTCTCAGTAAATTCCACATGGGGAGCATGGAGAAGCAGGGGCAATGCTGGTGAAACCACCCCTCACCTCTGTTTCCAACTCTTGCTCACTTCCGTTTAAATGCTACTGAAAGGGTCATGTTCAGAGTTCTGGCTAAACATGGTAGAGAAAACCTCCTTCCCTTCCTGGTCCACTGGGCACTTGTGCAGATAAAATGAGAGGCTGGATGGGGATGGACTGCAGAAACGCTCAAGTGATGGGGCGCCTGGGTGGCTTAGTCATTAAGCGTCTGCCTTTGGCTCAGGTCATGATCCCAGGGTCCTGGGATCGAGCCCCACATCGGGCTCCCTGCTCGGCAGGAGGCTGCTTCTCCCTCTCCCTCTCCCCCTGCTTGTGTTCCCTCTCTCGCTGTGTCTCTGTCAAATAAGTAAATAAATCTTTAAAAAAAAAAAAAAGAAAGAAACACTCAAGTTCTGTGCACACACGAGGAAGTCGCTCTCTACTTCACTTCCTCCCAATACCCCACTGAAATGACTAAGGGATTTTGTTAAGACATAAACCAGACCAGGAGAAAAGGAAAGGAGGCAACAGCAACAAAACTGCCAAGGCTGAGAGCAGATGGGTGAATAACAACGGACTCAGGAGGCCAGAAAAGGCTGAAACCTAAGTTGGCCTTGGGGAAGCCCAGGACCTGGCTGGTTCCTAGGGCAGAAGCCCAGAAAGTCTCAAGCATGAGGAATACCAGCTGCTTCTGAGAGCGGGGCTCAAGTCAGGCATTGACTGAAAGTCTACATATGAAGGAGTCAGACCCTCCAGACACAATCCCCATTCTCCCTGATAAGAGAGGAGAGCTTTAAATTCCAGAACACAAGTCCTCATTTAGGGCAAGGTGATGACAGAAAACAGGTATTAAGGAAAAGTCTACATGCTTCCTACGCCCACTCAATTTCCTGAGCACTGGCAGCACAGCTTCCACCACTCAGGCTGGAGCTTGGGCGGGACTCCTCTCCGAAGGAACAGTACAGCGCAAGAACAGACTGAGAGCAAGTGTCCCCCCAAACATCCTCCACCCTCTTGCTACACAAAGGGCCCATGCACACAGGCCTTCCAGGAATCCAGGGCATCCAATATAAAAGATGGAGAATAAAAAAACTGGGAGAAAGGGCTCAGATCAAACAGAAGCAATTTAGGAAGAAGGAGGATATCTCAAAACCCTACAGTTATCCTTGTATAAGAGAAGATACTGCACCCTTGAAAAAAGAACAGGCTCCTATTAAAATAAAAAAAAAATTAAAGAACATTCAGGAAATAAAAAGAACTTTGGAATTAATAAAAGAGAGAGAAAATTCCACTGGAGGATTGGTGAATAACATTGAGGAAATCTCCTAGAACACAAAGAGTGAGAATAAAATACAGGAGAAAAATGATTAAAAATTTCAGAAAATCAGTCCAGGAGATCCAACATCTAACTCACAGGCAATACAGAAAGAGAGAGAAATCAGAGGTAAGACAATGATCACAGAAGTAACATAAGCAAATGTCTTAGCACTGAAGGATACGAGTTTCCAGATTAATGGGCCCCTGATACCAAAGCACTTCATTGGGAAATTTCAAAACACTGAGGATGAAGTTATTAAAGCCACCAGAGAGAAAGGGAAAAAGTCTGGTTACATAAAAAAGATCAGGAAGCTGCATGGCGTTAAATTTCTCATAAGCAGTCTCAGAAATTGTATCTCCCATGCTGCACCAAAATAAAAGCATAAACCAAGTAAAAATGGAGCTGTGGGGACCAGGGAACATGATATCCTGACAGGACAGAAGCCAAGGAGATTTCCAGGTGGTAGCAAAGAAACCCAGGATTAAGGATTGCAACTCCACCCAGGGAACATGAGAGCAGGATGGAGGACGCCATGAGGGATGTCTCAAAGAAAAAATGAAACCAAGAGACTACAGATGCCTATAAACACCCAGAGAGCCGACGCCCACGTTTGATACAGTGTGTGGGGACTCCAGGCTCAGAAGAAGGGCCCTCCTTCTAAAGTGTTTTCTTTAGACCAGAAATGCTAGATTTCCTCTGCTTCCACCCCTTCACTGAAAGCAGTTCCTAGCTCCTCTTAAATCACAGCTGGTTGCTATGGAAATGATTGTATGTATACGCAGAGCAAATACCTGGGGTACTCCTCTCCTCCAAAACTGGGCAGGGGATGCTATTAAGGTATGGCTGAGTTGGCTGAGATGTGGGAGACTTTCTATTTGGGTCCAGAGAAGACGTTTACTTACTTATGCAGAACCTTCAACATCGGAGTGAGGTTACCTGGAGGAAATGGAGAAGAATGTGCAAAAAGTTGAGGCAGAAACTTCGCATCCAGTGACAAAGATGGCCTGGAATGGATAATATGAGGTTGGCTAACTTTTACATTTTATTTATTTGTTCGTTTGTTTATTTTGGAAGAGAGAAAGAATTTCAACCATGAAAATGCAAGAAGTCCTCGACTTTGGGACCAGGTGGAAAAGGAGAGATTATATAGAGTGTGAGCCTTTCACAAGACAGAGAAGTGCCTCAGGTTCCACAGCGGGTTAAGCCAGAGAGCCAGGACCAGAACCCAGGGCCTTGCCATAGGCTTCCAAAATGTTCTCCAAGGTCACCTACATCTCATTCAAGCATTCTACAAAAGTAGAATCCAGCACGTGTTCTGGGCCAGGCATGGGCGGTCCATAAATAAAATGACACAAACTAGTGACAAAGAAAGCCTGCAAATAGTAAACAGGCCCAGGTAAAATAATGGGATGTGTGGTATAGTGCAGGTTTGTACTACATAAAGTGGAAAAGGAGCGTGAGTTAGCCTCTGGGGGTCGGGGAAGGCTTCCTTCACAGGGCTTAAAGGGGTGGGTTGTCCCAGGGGGTGAAGGGGAATGTGGGGGTGGTGTTCCCATCAGAGGACACAACCTGTGCAGAAGCATGACCAACAGTTGGGTTTGTCTGGAATATCAGGTCAGAGCTGTGAGGTGTGGATGGGAAGACAGGCTGGGCCAGATCTGGGGCCTGCATTCCGGTCTTACAGAGGTGCTACTGGGGAAAGGTGAGCTCCTAAAGATACTGGAGGGCTTGTAAGTCCCCGCCCCAGTGTCTCTGGTGTATCCGCAAGTCACAAGTTGAAAGTCAGCCTGCAGAAGAGGTCTGCGCGCACTCACCAGAGGAGAAAATGGGAATCAAGAAGGAAGTTTATCTCGGAGGTCTCATGATAAGCAGGAGGGTGGGGCAGGAGAAGGGCTCTGTTCACCCTTTCTCCCCCTCCTCAGGTCTTGGCTCCCCTCTCTCCTAATTCCCCAAACTCCCCATAGCACTCACAACCACCGGGTCCCAGCCTGCAAGGTAATTATAAAGAAGTTAAACCGAATTACCCACGCAGGGTTTATTTTGTGTTTTTCTGCTGCTGCCACTGCCAATTACGGTGCAATTAGACTGCCTTCATTAGCAAATGAGATTAGAATTAACATTGTTAATTACTCGTTCTGTAAAATGGGGAAGCGGGTGTGGTGGGGAGGGCACTGGGTGGGTGGTGGAGGGAGAGAGAGTGCACAGCAGGGGGAGGTTTGCAGGCCCCCAAGGGCTCTGGGGTCCATGGGAGGAACGGAGATTTACCAAATGTCAAGACAAGGGTAGAGGGAGACAAGAATCTGCCAGGTCAGAAGAGGGGGGCTTTACTCATTAATAACACTCACTACAGTTCCTTGGGTACTCAATCTGTGCAACACTTTAGACACATTATTCACTTAACCCTTGCAACCGTGTATGAAGTCGGTATTAGCATCCCCACTTTGGGAGAAGGAAAGTGATGCTCACAGAAGTTAGGTTACTTTCCCAAAGTCACACAGCTATAGTAGGTGATAGACTCAAGCACTTCTCCATCCCTGAGTGCCAGGACCTTTGATTCTCGTAGGAAAGGGGGCTCCCATGTTCATTATACTTTATGTAGTGATAGTCTTAAGTCAACTCATTTGATGCGCAGATTTGCCCCTGAGGAAAACAGAAATTAGCCTCATTTTCCTCCTGAGGAAGCTGAGATTCTGAGAGTTTAATCAGGGGTCGATTTACCATGGGCCTGCAGGCCATATCCAGCGTGCCACCTGTTTTTCTAAATAAAGTTTTATTGGAACACAGGCATGCCTATTGATTTGTGTGTTATCCACGGCTTGCTTTCAAACTAAAACAAGAGTGGAACAGTTCCAACAGTGACCGTATAGCCCACCAAGTCTAAAATAATTACTGTCTGGCCCTTTACAGAAAAAAGGTTTGCCAACCCCTGGTTTAAATAATTAACATAAAGTCACACAGTGCCTGCATAAAGGTGTGGGATCTGAACCCAATTCTTCTGGCTCCCACACCCAAACTCTTAAGCAACTTTTGCCCAGAGGAAAAGGAGGCTGTTCCAGCTAAGCTAAGCTAAGCCAAGCCTCCAGGGAGCTCAGAGACACTTTCATTGCCCCCAAGGAGAGAATCATAGCAGAGAGTCCGAATTATTTCATCCTAACTTCAGAAATTTGATGAGGTTGGCTGCTCTCTGCAATGATCAACAGAAAACTCAATTATGAGTAGTTTTAAAAATAGAGTTCATATTGGGGCGCTTCGGTGGCTCGGTTGTTAAGCGTCTGCCTTCGGCTCAGGTCATGATCCCAGGGTCCTGGGATCGAGCCCCGCATTGGGCTCCCTGCTCAGTGGGAAGCCCGCTTCTCCCTCTCCCACTCCTCCTCTGCTTGTGTTCCCTCTCGCTGTCTCTCTCTCTGTCAAATAAATAAATAAAATCTTTTAAAAAAAAAATAGAGTTCATAATTTCTTACACTAAGAAGTCCGGGGGTAAGGCAGTTCCAAGTTTGGTTAATTCAGCTGAGTCCTGGGATACTATCCAGAACCCAGACTCTTTCTCTCTTTCTATTCATTCCTCAGCATCTTAACTACTTCCTTTGTGATCTTAATGTGGCTGCCAAAGCTCCAGACATCACATCCTCACCTAACAACATCCTAAGGTGGTGGGCAGGAGAAGCTGCTTTTTTTTGGCAAGTCAGTTTTTCAGATCTCAGAAAGCTTTTCCCAGAAGATACCCCTTCTCCACCAACAATCTTCCCCGTAGTTATCACTGGCCAGAACTGCACGGCATGCCCGTGCGTGAACATCACCAGCCAAGGAAATGGGATTGTCACATTTGGCTCAGATCAGTCAGGATTCACTCCTGGGGCGGGGAGGTTCCCAGCCTCCCCTGAAAAGTGTTGCTGCTGGCATCTGAGTTCTGATAGCAAGAAAGAAGTGGGCAGAGGGGTGGCTGTCGGGACGGCAATAGATAGAAACTTTAGGATTCCTATTCTATCGGTCATGTGGAGAGTCCTAACCCCCGAGGTCTAGGAAAGAGACATAGGCCACCTTATTCATGTCTCTTTTCAATGCCCTGTTGCCTCTTCTTGCTGCAGGGGGCAGGAAGAGCCAGGGGAAGGGTTCATCTCCCCAGGGGCCTAGCCTCTAACCCAGAGCATAGGCACAGATACCTCCGGAGACCCTTTGGCCTTTGGTCCTCCCTTCCCCTTCCCTACATCCCAGCCCAGAAAGGCCTAGGTGTCATGGGCATCCCCCTGCAGTGTTGCCTCCTTAGTTCCTGTTCTCTCACCTTCCCGTTCAGTGACCTCACAAGCCACAAGCTGTGCACCAAGAAGTAGTGCCAGTAGTGGCCCCAGGCAGTGGGCTGGACCAACACCCCCCCTTTCTGAGAGGTACTCAGAACTGTGCCCACTTGTGCCAAACGCCAGGATGGAAGTGGCAGTGCAGATGGCCTGGGCTGGGCTGGGCAGGGCACATCCTGGTGCATGGAGACTCTTTCTTCCCTCCATCCCTGCACAGGCTAGTAATTCATACCCTGTGCTCCCAGATCCCCAGCACACTTTCCCTTCCACCTCTCCCTTTCCCCCTCTCCCCCTTCATTTCTTTTAGACCCTGGGCATCTGGGTTCATGCATCTTTGCCAGGACTTCCTTGCTGCCATCTGGGCAGGATTTGTGAGGCAGAGAGATTACCCAGGCATTTAAAGAAGGTTCATGGAGAAGGGTGTCAGGCAAGTTGGGTCCCATCTGGGTGCCACCTGTCATACAAAGGCTCAGGGGCAAATTCCACAAGGCCACATGGCCTTCATTAAGAAAGAAGAGTTAGTGGGGGCTAGGGAGGACTATACATGGAGTCAGCTGGGGAAAGCCTGGGCCTCCTTCCTCCCATCATCTCCACTGATGGTGCACCAGAGTCGGGCCATCTACTGATGGCCAGTGTAGTTTTGCATTTCAGGCAATGTTGCTGACATGTGAGATTCACCCCTGCACCAAAGTCTACCCCCTTGCCCTCATGTCAGATGCCATGTGATTCACCCCGAACCTGGTGGTGACCCTAAAGGGAAAATCTAACTCACCCCCGAAGGCGAAATGGCCAACCCCATGCGTCGGACATAGACATGAGAGATCCCAAAGAACAGAGAAAGAAGAGGTTTAAATGACCTCTCGTTTGTCCTAGTTCAGATTGGAGAGACCAGTGGCCCTGGAGAAGAGGTTTATGTCCTTGAACCTTCAGGGGCGGGCATGGACTATGATGTAGGAATAGGACAGTTGCAAAGTGACCCTGGGCCCCCTTCTGCCCATGAGTGGGCTGTACTCGGGCTCAGCTTCCCGCAGGGCAGAGGCTCCCCCCAGCCCACCTCTGACCTGCAACGCCCACAGGCCCCAGTGCCCCAGATGCATTGCCAGTTCCTCCCCACAGCTGGCATTCATGTCCAGAGGTTTTAGCCCCTATAAACAGGCAGATGAGCCTGGGGTTGAGGGTCAATGTCTCCCTAAGATATGCAAGCTCCCTCTAGTGTTAAGGCCCAGAGAGCCCAGGATGATGGGAGGAGCAGGGGCCCTGGCCTTCCCTTCTCTTGTTCATCCTGGCTTTGTACATTTCCCCTTTCTGAAACCGAGCCTCTTCCCAAATGCCCCGTGACATTTGGAATTCCCAAGTCCCAAGCCCTGGTGCAGGACAGGTAGCCACCCTAAAGATGTCCAGCCTGGCCCAGCAGACAGGTTCAGAGTAAGGGAGAAAAGTGAGACAGAATTATTTAAGCTCCCAAAACATGCCAGGTGCCTTATGTAAGGGAATCTGAGTGATCGGGGTCAGTTTTGCCATCTGTAAAATGGAAAGAATAGCACTAGTGTTGGAAGGCTGTGATGATGGGGCTTGGGGGTTATAATCACAGTCAAGGGGAGTTGAGAAGGCCAAGTTCAGCGAGGAGCCTGCCCTTAGTACATATGGAGAGGAATGGAGGCCCAGAAAAGTGAATTAGGGCTAAGTCCCAGAAGGCTTTGAATGCCAAGTCAGAGACTCTGGACTTATCTGATACCCAATAGGGAGCTATCAAAGGTTTCTGAGCAAGGGAGGAACCCATCAGAGCCATGTCCCTAGCAGAAACATTAGGACAGCTCCTAGGAGGGAAAATTTGGAAATATCCCCCAAAATAAAAATAAAAACCAAAAGAAAACAGAGTTCGTTGCCTGTCATCTTGGTGAAGCAAATATTCCAGTTCCAGGCAAATGAATTTAAATGACTAAAGACATTCCAAGGCATGAGCGGGAGCTGGGTTGCTGGGGCCAGATGGTGTGGTGCTTCCCAACCACTGACAAATCCGTCTCCCATAGGTGGCCAGGAGAAAATGTAAGCTCTGGGCCAGATCCCATCCACCTGACATTCCTGTTAATAACAAAGCCTAATTAGCATGGCTTTTAAGCATCCATTACATTAATTTAACGTGAAAATCTAATGGAGCTTTATTGGAATTTTTTTCGGCAAAATTAACCCTGCGGGTTTCTTACACATGTTTTCATTAGGAGCTGTGAGCAGTGGAGATAGTCAGAGAATTAGAATTAGCCCTTGTGGTTTTCCCTCTAATCCAGTCCCTCTGCCCCCAAGCCCCCAAGTATAATAAGTCTTTGTTTAGCGAAGCTCTAGTCCCCACACCAAATTGTTCCCATAAAGGACCACTTTGATGGTGGGGGGATCAAGCCCCGAGGTTTGAGCATATATGCCTCTCCGATTCAGACATATCCCATCCCATCCCATCCCAAAGGCTGCCGTTCTGAGCCCTAAAGAATCTCGGGTTACCAGGACAGGATCCCTAGGTAGGGAAGTATTCACCATCAGATGGTTTCACCCAAGCCCGTTTCCTACTCCCCTACTCCTGGCTCTTTTCCAGCGAGGTGTGGCTATGTAACCCAGTTCTGGCCTACAACAAATAGGAGTCTCAGGGGAGGGCATCCTTCCCTGAATAAAAAAAATGAAACTAACTAGAAAAATGCCCTCTGCTCATTCATCCATCCCTCTTCTTCCCACCTGGAACATGAATGGAAGGTATGGAGCAATAGCAACCATTTTCTGCCATGAGGCTAAAGGCTCCAGGCTGGGGGTTTTGTGGTGAGGAGGGGAACAGGCAAATGGAAAACAAGAAGAGCCAAGGCCACTGATGCCTCATTGAGCTGAACATGGTACCAGTCCTCAGCAAACTATACCTGACCTTCTTGTAAGAAACTCTTTACTTACACAAGTCTCTGTAGTTCAACCTTACTGCTAATTGCAGTCAAAAACAATCCTAACAAATTCTTAATCTCAGGAAACAAACTGAGGGTTGCTGGAGTGGGGGGTGGGGTGGGAGGGAT